>NW_027850592.1:0-13303 GCF_054177405.1 Leptonychotes weddellii
AGACATTGGGGAGGGTATGTGCTATGGTGAGCTCTGTGAATTGTGTAAGACTGTTGAATCTGAGACCTGTACCCTGAAACAAATAATACATTATATGTTAAAAAAGGAAGAAGATAGTAGGAAGGAAAAATGAAGGGGGGGAAAATCAGAGGGGGAGATGAACCATGAGAGACTATGGACTCTGAGAAACAAACTGAAGGTTCTAGAGGGAGGCGGGTGGGGGGATGGGTTAGCCTGGTGATGGGTATTAAAGAGGGCACGTACTGAATGGAGCACTGAGTGTTATACGCAAACAATGAATCATGGAACACTACATCAAAAACTAATGATGTAATGTATGGTGATTAACATAACATAATAAAAAATCTTGAGCTTTGGAGTATGGTTGATAGGGATTTCTTTTTTCTTTCTTTCTTTGTTTTTTTTTAAAAAGATTTTATTTTTTATTTGACAGAGATAGACACAGGAAGAGAAGGAACACAAGCAGGGGGAGTGGGAGAGGGAGAAGCAGGCTCTTCATTGAGCCTGATGCAGGGCTCGATCCCCGGACCCCGGGATCATGACCTGAGCCGAAGGCAGACACTTAACGCCTGAGCCACTGAGGTGCCCCTTGATAGGGATTTCAATACAAATTCCAGTTCTTACTGTCTCTGTGATCTTGGATAAATTTCTTGAACTTTTAAGTGTTAGTGTTCTCTTCTGTAAATTAGTGATACATGGAATGGCTTTCCAAAAATTGGTGTGGGGGAGGCAGGAATAAATATGAAATTATTTAATAAATAAATCAAATTTAATTTGATAATAAGTCAAACAAATCAAATACCATCCCTGACACTTAATAGGTATCTGGTGGAAGCAAAATAATTCATTAATAGAGAAAATGGTGCTGCTTTACAATGGTGTTGTTTCCCAAGTAATATGTTGTATTTGGTGGAGTCAGGATTCAAATTCAGCTTCCACTTTGAAGTCTGTGTTCTTTCTGCTATACTACACAAATATCTGTTAAATAACAGAACAGACAAACCAGCATATGGCATCTAATTTTTGTGCTTTCACAATTCCTTCTTCTTTTTTCTTTCCTCTCCTCTCCTCCCCTCCCCTTCCTGTCTTTTCTTTTTCCTTTCCTTTCCTTTCCTTTCCTTTCCTTTCCTTTCCTTTCTTCTCTTCTTTTCTTTCTTTCTTATTTTTTTAACTTTCAACCTTCCTTGTGTCCCTAATCATCAGAGTTTTTGTTTGTTTCTCTCTGGACTCCCTGTTGCCATTGACTGCCCCGTACACAGTGCCTGGCTGACTGAAGAGGAACGAAGTCCTGGGCTCAGCTCATTTGAACCTACATGCTGTGCTCCCCTCCTTTTTGCTCACAAAAGTTCCTTTTCTAATCTTATTCTCCAAATTCTATGTTAACAATACTCTTAATAGTATGGCATATTAAAAGCACTATGAATCAAGAGGTTGTACTATTACAAGCATTTGACTAAATGACTTCATCTTTTAGACCTCAGATTGCTGGTCTCTCAAATGAAGAAATTTGGCTAAAATTATCCCTAGGCTTCTTTAGCATTCTAATGAAGAATAAAAGGTCACATATTGATGGTGCTTTATTATAGCATCTTATTTAATTCTTACCACAATCCTGTAAGGGTTGACCCCTCATATTTTTACATAAAATGAGGGGTATTCCTCAGTATAAAATCAAATTCTGTCCATAGTAAAATATTTGGAAAAAGCACATTAATAAAACACATATGATAGAAATTACTCACATTTTCATTATGAAGAGATGAATGCTCACGACTTTAATTGGTCCAGGGCCCATATTTACCTATGTGTTACAGCTGAATCTCTATCCTTGGTCTCTTCACATTTTCTACTTATTTCTGTCCAACAGGTTGCCCATCTGAGATTAGAGCTAAAAAGTCTCTGCCTTTGAGAGACCTTCTTTTAGGCTTCTGGCTTGAATGACATACTATTATATCCAGATGCATAACTCTCCCCACCTTCACTTCCAAGGATGCCAACATCCTCCCAATGCACATCATTTACAGTGGAACTCATTTAAGCCTTTTAATGACTCCGAGAAACAAGGTAGGGTTAGTATATGCCCCCATTTATTGATGAGATAACTGAGTTTCAGAGAGATTAGCATGATTCCTGGAGTCATTTAAAGACATTTATCCAAGACTAACTCTCAAACTTCTTAAATTACAGTTTCCTACTTTTAAAAGGAATAAAGTAATTTCTTACAGAACAATGTGGGTAAGATAATAGACTAGAAGACAGATGTTTTACATACTATTTCCCACCAAAAAAAATGAACAATTAGTAGGCATACCTAACATACCTCTTTTGTTTTTACTATCTCGATTTAAATTTTAAAGTATTGAAAATACTTGGTTAGGAATATAGTCTAAAATATAGCTTCAAGAAATTACAGAATTGCACAGAACAAATACAAAGGAGCTTTTCAAAAAATAGGCATGTGCAGGATAAAAATATTGAATTATATCATCCCTCTCCCTTCAGCCTATTTTCAAGCTACTTATATCACATTAGGAATATGAAACAATTCAGAATTCTCCAAAACATCACAGAAATTTTCCTGAAATTGACTGCAGACTTTGAATGCATCACGTCCATAAAGTGGGAAAGTCCAATAACTATTCTCAGACTTGAATGGACCTCACAAATTGTTGACTATAGTTCAGTTTTGAGGATCCTAGTAAATAGCAATGATGTGCCATTTTTTTGTTGTGATTTAACACTTTGGTTAAGAAAGTCAATCTTCAAACTGCCATCTATATCTAATAAATATTTGAAAATCTTAAACATCTGTTTTACATCTTATTTCATCTTTGCAAGTTAATATGTATTCTTTTAGTTGAAAAATTCATCAGGATACTATCAAAGTAACCATAGTATACAATACAACTGACCAATATTTTAGAAAGTCTTTTTTCAGATATTTATCTTCCTCTATAAATAAAAATGGAGAAAAACTAATAGTGTTTGAAAATTCAGTGTTGGAAATTATTAAAGGTTACTAGATTTCATTGAAAAGGATCTGTAGGGGTGTCTGCCTGGCTCAGTCGGTAGAGCATATGGTTCTTGATCTAGGGGTTCCAAGTACCAGCCCCACATTGGATGTAGAGATTACTGAAAAATAAAATCTTTAAAAAGAAAGAAAAGAAAAGGATCTGTAGATATTTGTGTATGTATTTTCTTACTTGTCCAGATCCCCAAGACATCAGTAGAAACTTTTGATAGTTTTGTACTGATATTTCAATGTTACCTGAAGCAAAATAAAAACCTACCTCTGTTACACTAAACATGTTTGGTTTTATTTTGAAGAAGTATTTTTCAGGAGTTTGAGAAGAAATAGATAAATCCTCTGAGAACAGGACCTCTGTTATCTTCACCCGTAAGATTTTTTCAGTAAATGTAAGAGGACATTGACATATCAAGAATGAATAAATAAATCAGAAATACACATTAGGCAAAATCTAATTACAAAAACAGTTAAATTACATTATAGTGGATATGACCAAAATATTAGTTATTGCAAAGACTAATTTTCATATAAAGTCATTTTGTAAATTGTAAGTTAATATTATTTTCATTACTTTATGGAAGAATTTCCTGGAGGGTCTCTTTATCTAGCAAGGAACTATAGTAATTTTAAATTGTGATTGGCTTTAAAAATTTAAATTTTAAGAATCTGTTGCAAAGAAATTACCCAAGAGCTAGCACAATTTTAACTTCATAAATAAAAGAGGGAAAGTGTTTAAAGTACTTTGATCCAACTCTGCAGGCATGTCCACACCACAGAAAAAAAGTGCAAAAGATGGGAAAATATATAATAAAAATACAAATTAAAATACAGCACCTATGGACTCAAGCAAACAGCATGTTCAGTATGTTGTCATGCTTTTAAACAAAAGAAAAATGGACTTGAAAACATTTTTAAATTACTGTAATCTTAGGAAGGGAGCCTTTTTAAAAGGCTCTGTGCATTTTACCATATTCCTATTTATACAGAATCAAATAGTTATGTGAAGACGTTAATAGAGCAAATCAGGGCAAAGGCTGGTGGAGGCCAAAAGACTCACGTATTCTGAGCAGTAGAATAATTTTACCTCTTAGGACAATGGAGGTAAAAATAGATGACCTCAGCATCCTGAGAATTAATTGAATCAAACCAATCCATTTCTACTTTCACCCTTTCTCCTCTAAGAGACATTCTAATTGTGTCTGAAAATAGTTTCTCTGTAGTCATCTTTCTGTCCTCTTAGTGCTACCTCTTTTTTAAATCAGTGCTAACCCTTCCCCTGTTATACATGCTAAGGAGACAACTTCCAGTCCAGGTGTTTGTAATTGATGGCAGAGAAGCTTTTCACAAATAGAATTTATATCATGCATTCATGCATTCATTCATTCAACTAATATTTCCTGAATGTTTGCTATGTGCCAGGGACTACTCAGCAGATACACAGGGGAACATGACAGTTTCTGATTTCAGGAATAAGTTGCAGTATAAATAGGTACAGAGACATACAGGAGGAAGGAAAGATTGGAAGAAGGGAGAAGACACACACACCACACTCCACTGGTCCAGAAAGGTCCACATGAAGACATTCTGAGGGTCTAGGAATATAGTATATAATTATACATAGTCATATTGGGGGACATTTTTTGAGTTAAGAGCTATTTGAAATGTCTTTGGATCGGACTGTGTATCACTTAAGGAGCAGTGGTGGCCAACCCTACAACTGGCATAAGAAAGGCACAGGCCTCCTGCCCCAGCTACCAAAGTGCCATCATGGTGTGTGGCAAAGGCAGCAAGGGATTGATTCGGGATGTTAAAGTGGATAGAGAAACAGAGAGGTTGACACCCCTTCTCCCGCTCCAGAGAAGAGCCATACGTCTACCCTGTGGGTAAAAGACCACGAGACAATTCCCTGGTTTAGATTTGCAGAACTGCCGTTTGTGTTTAGACCTTAGGTGCAATAATGAATTTAAAATGTCAACAATTGGAGAACCTGCTAGAACTTCAAAGTCCTTCCCCTAGTCCTCCAACTGTAGCTAAATTCTGGGAGATCAGCCTGCCAATGCGGGACAGGTGATTAGGAAGTCGTGTAAACTGCCAGCGGAGAAGGTTGAATGGATTGTTCCTGAACCAGCGAGGAGAGAGAAGGATTGAGAGCGCGCTTCCAACAGGTCACTGAACTGCTGCAGGAGTGGCCCGCTTGGAGGAAGAGCTGGTGGCGCTGGAGTTAAGGGACGTAAAGGCTGTTGGAAGTGTCTGGGAGGAATCGAAGACGGTCTTTAAAACGGTGAGATTCCAAATTCCAGTTCAAAACCAAATGTCAAGAGAAAAAAGGGAAACGTTCCACTTACAGTTCCCTCAGGACTATTTTAACTCCCCAGCCAACAAGATGTGGTGTGGTTCCGCTTGTCAAATCCGTAACGCCTGAATCAAGTTGGTATCAGAGCGATTGGTGGCCAAGCGTTCGTGAGCAAACCGGGACTCCACCACGAACTCGAGGGCCTGTCTGGGTTCTTGCTTTTGTGAAGATAACTACAGAAATGAAGGAGACAGACACAGCATTGGGACCTGCTGAAACTCAGGAAACACGGCTGATGAGCAGAACTCAGAGTCAAAATGGCGGAAGGATCATGAAGTGCCGGCAATAAGGTCAGTCAGAGCCGGGACAGCCTTGGTGTTAATGGGAAGGCGGGCGAGAGGTGGGTGAAGAGAGCCTTTAATTGGCGAGGTAACTTTTACATTTTTACCCAAATTTATTATACTTCCTTTTGTGTTTTCTTTCATTTCTTATATGCTTAGGGACGCTTTGCCCATGCCAAGATCACTTAAATACATATTTTTTCCCATTTTTTGTGTTTTGCATTGAACCCTTTATGTCAGAGTATAAAGTGAGATGTGGATTTATTATTCTCCCAAGGGTCAGTCTCTCCAAAAATTAATTTTGGATAATCTAGCCCCATTATTTTTATTACTGCCCGAGTTAAGCTGTGTTTCAAGATACCTCTCCTGTGTCACTCATGACATGTTTATGCCAATTCCAGACTATTTTATTTGTAGTAGTTTTAAATATTTTATGTTTTGTGGGTCACTTACTATGATAACATTTCTGTTTGAGGCTTTTGAAGAAAATTATTGTTATACTTATTCTCCCAAATAAACTTATTAAAATAATTTTTGTCAAATTCACAAAAATATCATCATGACTGAACTAGCTATTATATTAATTTGGGAAGTGTTATTTTTCAATAATACTTAATACTTTCTAGGAGAAAATAATGTGTATCTTAATATATTTGATCTCTTGCCAACCAAGAAAAGAGGCTGAGCTAAAATAAAAGCATTAATTTGGGGTCTCAGAATTGCAATTCAGGGAACACAGATTAGAGCAGCAACCCAAATACTGTCCCCCACCACCAGAGAATAAAATTGTCCTTTTAAAGACAAAAAGGAATGCTTGTATGTGTTGTTTACAAGGAATTTTAATTGGTGTTGGTGACAGAAAACTAATCTTGACTGAATATAATTAAAATTCCAAGTAAAATTCCTTGTTGTAGGCAAGTTGGAGTTGTTCAGGCTGAGCCCCTGGAGTATTTTTGGTTTGACCCAGTTCAGAAGTTTATGGTCGTACCTGGTGCGGACGTGATAAGGCCCCATCCGTGATGGCCTGCCGGCTCCATTGTAAAGCCTCTTGACATAAGGGACCCCAATTTCTTTTCAGCTTTCACACTTTGCATCTTCCAGTGAAATTCTGTAGCTGGTTTTCATAGGAATTGCTAACTTTTCTTGCTAATTCTAAATATCTCATGTATTTTTTTTTTTTTTGCTTCTGTGAATGAGAAATATTTTTCTTTTATCTTCCAATCATTGCTTGCTGACATAGGAAAAATCTAGTAATTACTGCATTATATATGACAACTTACTAAACTAGTTCTAAAAGTTTTTAAATTGATTTTTTTTATTTTAAGGATACATAATTATGTGTTTTACAAATAGCAATAATGTATCTCCATAAATTTACTGCAGTGTTTTTTTGGCACATTTTGGCATATTTGGCAAATGATCATTCTTAGTGTTCTGTGTTGTGGTTATGTTTATTACTGAAAATTATAGCTAGAAAAAAGTCATAAAATTTATAATCATATTTATAGATTATATTGGGTGGAAAATTAAAATTTTAGTTGTATTTAGCTTGGTGCCTTTTCTTAAAACTAGAATTTTGTGGGGTGCCTTGATGGCTTAGTCAGTTAAGCGTCTGACTCTTGATTTTGGCTCAGGTCATGATCTCAGGGTCATGGGATCCAGCCCTGCACCAGGCTCTGCACTGAATGTGGAGCCTGCTTGAGATTCTCTCCCTCCCTCTCTTTCTGCCCCCACCCCACTCCCATACTCACTCTCACTCACTCTCTCTGTAAAAACAATAGCAATAACTAGAATTTTGTTTCTTAAGAACATATTTTGCTCTCACTAGCATTTAGGTTCTGTCCAAGAACCAGTAAACACAATAATTGTGCTTTTTAATGGATTGAAGTAAATTTTTATCTCTTAGAGCCAATAACATTTCATTTAAATAGTTGGGACTTCTGCAATGAGTTTTATAAGGGATTATAAAGTTAGTGGTAGTTCAGTTTACAACATATGAAGTAAAAGCTGGAGGAATCTTTCAAAATGACTCTCAGCTCTGTATATTTAAGAAGAGGAGCTTACTGTTTTTTAAGGCATATTCCAAAAGTAGGTTTGGGGTTAGTTTTGGTAAACATTCCTGGAGAGGTCAGCCAGTCATTAAACAAGTTTGTAGTAAGGGCCATTCCGAGTTTAGTACCACCGTATATTCTGAGGAGATTATGGAAAATCTCCCCTGGTGTTCAGCCTGGCATGCTAAGGACCACCTCCCACCTTTGCAGGTGTGGTTTCTTTTGACCATCCATCAAACGTCTGTTTTCCTACTGGTTCCATCATTGGCTTTCTTCTCACTCCACACTCCCTTTTCCTGGACTCCAGCAGACACCACCACCATAGAGATGGCTTCTTAAATATCCAGCTCAAGTCCTGACAGCTTTCTATCCTCAGCCCAGGAGCTAAATATCAGATCATCTACCAAACATCTCCATTTGTATGTCCTTCTGGTATGTCACATTCAATGCGTTCCAAACTGACCTGTTGTCTCTCCTGACTAGACTTTCTGCCCCAGATTTATTTAAGTGCCCGTGACTAAAAATCAAGTATCTCCCCAATTCCCTCCTATCTCTTACTTGTATCCAGTCAGTTAAAAAAGAACTTGCTGATCCAACCTTAACACCTTTTTATTCTTTCCCTCCATTCTATCACTGTTGTCATTCCCTTAGTTAAGACTCACAACTTAAGTCACCTGAGTCACCACCATGACATTTTTAGTGCTTTTTGCCCCCATCCCATAATTTGTCTAAATTTCCTTAGTTCTGTGTTGAGTACTGATATGATCATGTCACTTTTCCACTTAAGATTGCCTAATGATGACCGATTGACTCTTTAGATGGGACATAAGGCCACATTATTGTCTTCCATTCTCCCTTCACACCCACACTATATTAAACCAGATAACTGGAGACTTTCTATTACCCAGAGGCTCCATGCTCTTGTTCTTCTTTTTTTAAATAGTCTTGTCTCTCTCCCCAAAGCACCTTTCTTCCACTCTTTTCACCTGACTGATCTTTTAAAATTCAGTTTATTTTTCACCTCCTCTAAGGACCATTTCCTAACTTCTGCTTTTAAAAATAGGTCCACAAATTCTTTGATACTTCTCCCTTCAAGAGATAAAGCTAATGGGCTGGACTTGGGGACTTGCTTCTAACAAATATAATAGGCAGAAATGACAGTGTGTTGCTTCCAAGAGTAGGTTCATAAAGCCTGCAGCTTCCTTCTCGGTTGTATTCTCGGTCTCAGATAACTTTTTCTGGAGGAAGCCAGCTACCATATCATGAGGCCCCTGGTGCAGGCTATTGTAAGTACAGTAACCAGTCAGGAACTGAGGCCATCTAACAACCACGTAAGTGAAGTTGGAAGCTGATCCTTCCCCAGTTGAGGTTTCAGATGAGATCGCACCTCTAGCCAGTGGCTTGACTACAACTTCATGAGAGACCTTGAGGCAGAACCATGCATCTAAGCTGCTTCCAGATTCCTGACCCACAGAAATTGGCCATGTTGTGTTATTTATTAGTTTAAACTGTTAACTTCTAGAGCGATATCTTAACTTTATCTTAACTCTCATAACACTCTGTGCTTAACTGTATGGGGCCACCTATAACATTGTTGAAATTGTCTGTTAATTATTTTAATTTCCCTATCAGATGGTGAATACCTTGAAAGCAAGAGGTATGTTTTTAAACTACATATTGAATAGATAAATGAATATAGCAGATGATTCCCACTCTTGAACTTGTATTCTATTGAGAATATTACCACATATAGAATAAAAGCAAACAATGAAAGATGCTCTATAAAAGACTGTAACCTTCGTTGGTACAGATTCCATCCTACAAGAGTTCAGGGGAAGAAGAGACATGTGCAAGCTAATGGGGTCCAAGGAAGCCCCGTGGAGGTGACAATGGAGGTGCTGAACTTGAATAAAATGTGGTTATACAAAGGAAGGGAAGGCATTCTTAGTACAGGGCTACTTGAGTATGCTCATGGAAATATATTTGAGAGTCCATCAGATCCAGATAGTCTGAAACAAGGAAGCTTATGTGGATCAACATTCAGTATTAAGCAACAAATAAATTAAGCTGAGACCAGATTGTGGGAACCTTGAAACAGGGCCACTGTGATGGTTAATTTTTTGTGTCAACTTGACCGAGCCACAGTGTTCAGATATTCAGTCAGATATTATCCTGGATGTTTCCATGAGGTTATTTGTGGATGAAATTAACATTTGAATCAGTAGACTGAGTAAAGCAGATTACCCTCCCTAACATGGAGCCTCATCCAATCAGTTGAAGGCCTACATAAAACAAAAAGGCTGGGCGCCTGGGTGGCTCAGTTGGTTAAGCAACTGCCTTCGGCTCAGGTCATGATCCTGGAGTCCCTGGATCGAGTCCCGCATTGGGCTCCCTGCTCGGCAGGGAGTCTGCTTCTCCCTCTGACCCTCCCCCCTCTCATGTGCTCTCTCTCATTCTCTCTCTCTCAAATAAATCAATAAAATCTTTAAAAAAAACAAAAAACAAAAAGGCTGAGTGAGAGACAACATCCCCTGCCTGACTGTTGAGCTAAGACACTGCTCTTTTCTGGCCTTTGGACTTGGACTGAAACAGCTCTTCTTGGGTCTTGAGCCTTCCAGCCTTCAAACTGCAACAACACTAGCTCTCTTGGGTCTCCAGCTTGCCTACTCACCCTGCAGATCTTGAGAGTTGCCAGCCCCCATTACTGCATGAGCCAATTCCCTATAATAAATTTATTTCTCTCCATGTATTTATATATCTGATTGGTTCTCTTTCTCTAGAGAACCCTACTACTGACCCTACAATTACTTTCTTCTTCCTAAAGGAAGGAGAAGTAGAAGGTCTTTATTCATTCAAAATTCATTTATGTGAATTTTGAGGCTACACTTTGGCACCCCACAGAAAATGGAAAAAAAAAAACAACTAAAAGTGATAGAGAACACTTTGTCTCACACTGACAAAATATCCCCAAGAAATATTTTCTGTAATACCTAATGCCATTATAAGGTTTTCAAAAATTTCTTGAAATAATACATTATTCAAAAAATGTTAAGCAAATATTAAAATGACTAACTTTTATACTTCATAGAGGTGCTGTAGAGTTCATGTTTCTAGTCAGATTTGTGATCATTCTCTCTGCATTACAAAAATGAACATTCTATTTCAGTTACAGTTTAAATGTTTAAAAAATCTAAATGGTGATGTGTCTCTTTTGCATCATAACTGGTGTAGGTGGCCCATTACAACTTTATTCATAATTAGTTATGCATTCTAGATGCACTGCCTGAGATAATAATAGAATTTAAGGAACAACCCCATGGATCTGCACTTGGACTTCCTTTAAACATTTTTGTTATAAAGCCCGTCACTTCCTCTCCAACTCATTCCTTTAAAGAGGCTCAAGCAGGTGCTGGCTTTGACTAGCAGTTTCTAACCATATTCTTTTTAAACCATCCTCCACTTTTGAAATTACATTTTATTTTAGTGCTAGTTGTCATATTATAGTGGTTGCATAGTAACGTTATTGGCAAAAAACATTATCATTTTCCCCCACATACAAACTAAATTTCTCAGTGCTAATCAAAACTCCCTTGCTTTAAGAACATAAGAACTTTCATTACTTCATTGGGTGAATTGAGTGAGGTAGCAGATGTAGTTTTCAGAAACAGAGGCACCAAGGCCAGTAGGAAGTAAATTGGTAAGAGAAGAAAAAATCATGCAGAAATTTGGGAGATAAAAGGACAATTTAAATAATGGAATGCTATTACCTGAATTGTGTGGGAGCAATTACTGTTTCCTGGCCTCTGTGGGATGATGGAATTAAAAGTCCAATCAGAACACTGATGATGAGCTGGAGCACTGTTGCATGTGTAGGAAGTAGATTTCCTTTATTTTCCTTTTTTTTTTAAATAAAATAAAGTTTTAAGAACCAACCAAAGCCTTAAGTTTATACCTCTCAAATAAAACATGAGTTTTTTTTCCCCTAGATTACTTAAAAATGGGCACCTACAACAACTAGGTAAAATAGTAAAATACTATACTAGGCAGTACAAGAAATAAAAATATGTGATTCGACTTAGTTACTAACCTTAAGGACTTTCTAACGGCTATTTTCTATTTGTGCTTCAATTAACTTAAAAACCTTTTCCTCCAACGTTATATCCAGAAGCTCTCTATGAGCTTGACTTTTCCTTCCTCTTCCCCTAGTCTCCCCCTAAACGTCCTACGCGCCTACTGTTCTTCCACTGAATTCCAAGCCATTATCTGTTACAACTAAGCCAAACACACAAACAATATGCTTACTGCCTTGGATTTTTGCTATTTTAGTCCTCCAGAGCAACTTACAAATGATTATCTTTTATATACATTATCACATTTAATCATCTTAGCAACCCCTCCATTGGACAAGTAGTAGATTGCCCCTAACTGAAGTTACAGCTTTTAGAGTTGAGGAATAGCTAGTTTAAGTAACAAAGCCTACAGGAACATCATTTTGCCTCTACCTGAGGGCTTTTCCCCCTAGACCATATTACCCTTCATGAAGGAGGATCATAGCTCTGTCACTGGAATTGTAAAAGTTAGTTTGGGAAGTAGCTCAAAAATGAATACCTATTTATTAACATTGTCTGTTGTAATTTGTAGGCTTCTAAAAAGGAGAAACCAAATTTGCTAAATTTGCTCTTGTCATCACAAATTGTCAAACATTTAGACATTCAGCAAACGATAAAAATATGCAGGGTATTATCACACTTTTGGACTCTTCAGATAAAGATGATTGTTTTGTATACTTACAATAACAGTAATGCAACATACTGGATGGAGTTGTTTTGCTACTGATTTTATAGTATAACCTTCATTTTGAAACAAATCCTGTAAATAACCTTTGCTTTTTATCTATTGATTGTGCTTTTGTATATCATTACAAACAAGGGTTTGCAGTAAGAGGGAAAAAAAACCCATTATTATTTTTTTAATTTAATTTTATTATGTTATGTTAATCACCATACATTACATCATTAGTTTTTGATGTAGTGTTACATGATTCATTGTTTGTGTATAACACCCAATGCTCCATGCAGTACATGCCCTTTTTAATACCCATCACCAGGCTAACCCATCCCCCTCTCCCCTCCCCTCTAGAACCCTCAGTTTGTTTCTCAGAGTCCATAGTCTCTCATGAAAAAACCCATTATTTTATACACGTTATATTCTTAACACAAAGGCTACATTTTAAAGAATGGCACAGAATGAATTGTAAAGTGAATGAATTCTGTGCCATTGATTACTTTTTTCTTTACCGTTAATGAGTGAACTTTAAATTTTATACTTTATGTATTAAGGAAGAGGGAATACTATTTTCTGGTTGGCATTTTGTCCAGAAACACATATATATTTTATAGGTAATTGAAAAGCCTTGTATTGCATTTCTTCCTCTTGTGTTTGAATGAGGAAAATTAGGGCTTTTTCTGTGTTTACATCACTTCGAAGTAATAAAGGCAACTTGTGGCATAGTGGACATAAACTCTAGATCAAGAACAGCCACTTTGGAAAACAGTGTGGAGGTTCCTCA
>NW_027850593.1:0-2046 GCF_054177405.1 Leptonychotes weddellii
AAAAATCACATGATCATTATCAATAGATGCAGATAAAGCTTTTGACAAAATTCAACACCCACTCATGATAAAACTCTCAGTAAACTAGGAATAGAAGGGAATTTCCTCAACTTGATAAAGAATATCTAGAAAAACCACAGCTAATGCCATATTTAATGGTGAGAAACAAAAAATTTTCCCACTAAAATTGGGAGCAAGGCAAGGATCTCCCCTCTAACAACTCCATTTCAACACTGTTCTGGAAGTCTGAGCTAATGCAATAAGGCCAAAAAAAAAAAAAAAGGAATAAAAGGTACATAGACTTCCTCTTATGGAGAAGTAATAAAATTGTCTTTGTTCATAGATGATATGATTGTTCATGTGGAAAATCCAAAAGAATTGACAAAAACCTCTTGGAACTAAGTGATTATAGCAAGGTTGCAGGGTGCAAGTTAATATACAAAAGTTAACTGCTTTCTTATATACCAGCAATGAGTAAGTGGAATATGAAATTAAAAACACAATATCATTTACATTAGCCCCCCCACCCCCAAGATGAAATACTTAGGTCTAAATCTAACAAAATATGTATGAAATCTATATGAGGAAAACAACAAAACTGATGAATGAATTCAGAGAACTGAAGAGATTGAGGGAGGTTTCATGTTAATTTATATGAAAGACTTGAGGGGCGCCTGGGTGGCTCAGATGGTTAAGCGTCTGCCTTCGGCTCGGGTCATGATCCCAGGGTCCTGGGATCGAGTCCCACATCGGGCTCCCTGCTCAGCGGGGAGCCTGCTTCTCCCTCTGCCTCTCTCTCTCTCTGTCTCTTATGAATAAATAAAATCTTAAAAAAAAATTTTTATATGAAAGACTTGATATTATCAAGATATTGGTTCTCCCCAAATTGGCCTATAGGTTCAATGCAATCCCAATCAAAATCCCAGGAAGTAATTCTGTGCATATTGACAAACTGTTTTTAAGGTTTACGTGGAAAGGCAAGAGACCCACAATAGCTAAGACAATACTGTTGGAGAAGATCAAGGTTGGAGGACAGGCACTACCTGAATTCAAGACTGACTATAAACTACAGTAATTAAGACAGTGTGGTATTGGCAAAAGAATGGACAAATAGACCAATGGAACATAATAAAGAGGCCAGAAATAGACCCCCATAAATATAGTCAACTGATCTTTGCCAAAGGAACTAAAGCATTGCAATAGGGCAGATAGTCTTTTCAACAAATGGCACTGGAACACCTGGATAGCCACATGCAAAAAAACAAAAACAAAAACAAACCCAAAAAACAAAACCCCAAAAAAATTAGAAACAGACCTTACACGCTTCACAAAAATTAACTGAAAATAGACTACAAACCTTGCATTTAAATGTGAAACACAAAAATATAAAACTCCTAGAAGATAAGATAGGAGGAAACCTACATGACCTTGGGTATGGAGATGACTGTTTTGACACAACAACAAAGACATGATCCATGAAAAAAATCATTGACAAGTTGGATTTCATTAAAACTAAAAACTTCTGCTTTCAAAAAAAAAAAAAAAAACAAAACAATGTCAAGAGAATGAGAAGACAAAGCACAGAACGGAAGAAAATATTTGCAAAAGATACTCTGATAAAGGACTACTATCCAAAACGTACACAGACCTCTTAAAACTCAACAACAAAATAAACAACCCAATTAAAAACTGGGCCACAGACCTTAGCAGACCCCTCACCAAAGAAGACATACAGATGGCAAATAGCATATGAAGTAATGCTCCGCACCATATGCCATCAGGAAATGCAAATTAAAACAATGAGATACTACTATGCACCTATTAGAATGGCCCAAATCCAGAACATTGATACCATCAAATATGGCTGAGGATGTGGGACAACAGAAACCCTCACTCATTGCTGGTGGGAATGCAAAATAGAGCAGCTGCTTTGGAAGACAATTTAGTGTTTTCTTACAAAATTAAACATAGTCTTACCCTATGATCCAGAAATTGCACTCCTTGGTATTTACCCAAAGGAGCTGAAAATTTATGTTCACACAAAAA
>NW_027850594.1:0-260 GCF_054177405.1 Leptonychotes weddellii
GGGTATTAATCCTTTATCAGACATATGATTTGTATATATTTTCTCCCATTCTGCGGGTTGCTTTTTACTCTGTTGATAGTGTCTTTGGATGCACAAAATTTTTTCATCTTTATGAAATCCAATTTGTCTATTTTTCTCTTGTTACCTGTGCTTTTGGGGTCATATCCAAGAAATCATTGCCAAATTCAATGTCTTAAAGCTTTGTCATATGTTTTCTTCTAAAAGTTTTATTACTTTAGGTCTTACATTTAGGTCCTTGA
>NW_027850595.1:0-260 GCF_054177405.1 Leptonychotes weddellii
CTATTCACTGGGCAATCTGGGTACATATATGGCTAGTGCTACTCTTTAATTAGATCTAAGACACGGAAACAGAATGGATACCCTGTGCTGGGTGCTGATTCTCTGGAGGATTTCTAGGTGTACATATAGGAAGCGGGCTCATCAGCATCAAGCGCCATGAGATACTGCACAAATGGAAAAAAACGGCCTTTTTTTTTTTCAGTTTTTTTTTTTATTCTTATGTTAATCCCCATACATTACATCATTAGTTCTAGATGAAG
>NW_027850596.1:0-260 GCF_054177405.1 Leptonychotes weddellii
CTGCCAGGCCTGTGGCACTGGCCTGTATAGGACACTGGGATTATTAGTAAATCTCCCTTCCTTATGACCCAGGCACCTTTCAGACTCTTACTTCTATGCTGTATCTCTGTTGGCTGTTTGTTATGCTCCCTTTCTGGGGGTGAGGACTCCATTTTCTCTTGCTCTCCCAGAGCTGAGCCCACTGATTTTTTAAAATTCCGGGTTTTAAATCCCTCTGGTTCTAAGAAAATAATGAAATTTGGCTCTTCTGGTTTTAAAAG
>NW_027850597.1:0-260 GCF_054177405.1 Leptonychotes weddellii
GCAGTGGACCCAGGCAATCCCAGAGCCCAAGGTAGGTACGCCTCCCACCCTTGAAGCCACAAACCCAGGAGACTTCAAAAACTGCATCCTCCCCTCACATCTCACTCAATATGGCAAGTGCCCGACAACATGCCAAAGCACTGTATGGAGCACTAAGGATAAAGTCAAAGTCAAGTCCTTGTGACCAGGAATGACAGTACTGCAATGTAGTGTTATCACATGGGACAATGAACGGAAAGAACCTAGTAGAAACAAAAACA
>NW_027850598.1:0-260 GCF_054177405.1 Leptonychotes weddellii
CAGCTTTCACACGCTCTGGGCTCCGCGTCCAGGGCGCTTGGGCAGCCCGGCAGCTGCGACTGGGCTCCGACCTGGGCTCCGCTGCCCGACGGGCACGGTACCGGGCTCGGGACTCGGGTTCTGGTCCGTCGGACGAGCTTGCAGGGGGCCGCCGGCATGCCGTGCTTGTAGCCGAGATGCTCGCTGTCGCGAACTGCCACGCGAAAACCCCGCGGACTGGAAGAACGACGTCAGTGGGGAAGGACCCCGTGAATCGGGAG
>NW_027850599.1:0-260 GCF_054177405.1 Leptonychotes weddellii
AAAAGAGATATACATATCTATACAACCAATTCCAAGCTAAATAAAAAAATTCAGCCTCTTTAAAAACTCAATGTCAATGAAATAAATTGATATTAAATTAATGAATATTATAATTTAATATATATTTATGAAATATTAACTGCTATGAATTAGATTAATTTTTTCTTTTTTTAAATTTTATTTTATTATGTTATGTTAATCACCATACATTACATATTAGTTTTTGATGTAGTGTTCCATGATTCATTGTTTGCATATAA
>NW_027850600.1:0-260 GCF_054177405.1 Leptonychotes weddellii
GCCAGTGACTCAGCACTGTTTGTGGTTTTGGCATTTTAGTGCAGAGCTTACAGTTTCATCGGTGAGGTGAGGTTTTGACTGATGACCTCCCTGGGTGTGGCCACCCCTCCTCTCCATTTTTATTTGGTTTAATCCAGGTGCCCCAGGACTAGAATTTTCGCCCTTCCAGCCAGCGGCGATCTGGCCCTCTTGAGAACATATGCTGGCCATTCTCACAATGCAGAAGCTTTGGGATTTGCACTTCTTTAAAGCATTAAGGA
>NW_027850601.1:0-260 GCF_054177405.1 Leptonychotes weddellii
ATTCAGTAGATAAAAATCTTTCAAAGCATGTGGCTCTTAGGGGAAAAAATGAATCTGATCATTGAGAACAGAGATTGGGAAGCACTCACATAACATAGCTCTACGTGGTCATATAAATCATCCCTTAAGAACTCATGCCAACTACTGGGTATTTACCCCAAAGATACAAAGGTAGGGATCCTAAGGGGTACGTGCACCCCGATGTTTATGGCAGCAATGTCCACAATAGCCAAACTGTGGAAAGAGCCAAGATGTCCATC
>NW_027850602.1:0-260 GCF_054177405.1 Leptonychotes weddellii
AAGCAGACTCCGTGCTGAGTGCAGAGCCCCATGAGGGGCTCAGTGTCATGACCCTGAGATCATGACCTGGGCCGAAACCAAGAGTCAGCCGCTTAACTGACTGAGCCATCCACGCGCCCCTTGAAATTCTTGGTAATTTAAACTTGAACTTGTGTTTTGTAAGTAAAGTCAGGTGGTACAGATAGCCAGCACAAGCAAGGAGGAGATCCCGCAACACAGTATGAATGTGCCTGTCCCGTCTCTCGCTGCCCTATTTGTGT
>NW_027850603.1:0-260 GCF_054177405.1 Leptonychotes weddellii
GAAAGTGGTCGCTTTTCTGTTCAGAGAGTTGTTGCTATTCCTTTCCTCGATCTCCTGTTTTGTTTGTAGGTGTTCAGAATGGTTTGATCCCTATCCAACTGAATTCCTGAGAGGAGACGAAATCCAGGTCTCCTACTCCTCCGCCATCTTGCTCCGCCCCCTCCAACTGAATTTAAATTAAAAGAAACAGTGCAAGTTCTACTGGGGGACTAAGATGAGGTCATCTAAGAAAGAGCTTTTCTTAAGTAAACTGGACACAC
>NW_027850604.1:0-2046 GCF_054177405.1 Leptonychotes weddellii
TTGAATCCTTAATTTTGATTCAAGAATTGCTCAGTTTCAAAATTTCAATTTGTTTCCTATATATTATTTTCAGTTCTAGGTAAAATTCTCAAAGATGTTTTCATTTCATTGATCATATTAGGCATAATTAACTTAAAGTCATTGTCTAATAATTTAAAAAATCTCCTGTGGATCTTCTTCTGTTATTTGGGGCATTTTCTTTTAATTTTTCATCAACTTTTTTGGTTTCTTCACTTGCCTGGTTATTTTTGACTGAGTGCTGGCCATGCTATCTGAAAAATAATAGAGATAATTTAAAACCTGACTTATTTTATCATCCACCAGAGCAGATTTACCTGTATTTCTAGTAAGTGACCAGGAACGTTAGCAAACTCAGATCATCTTAAAGCAACCAGGGTATCAGATTATCCCAAAGCTGGTTTTTGGTTCCTGTAAGGGCAGATTTATTTCTAGCTTAACCTTACTCCTAGAATATTAACCTTTGATTTTCAGTCTAAAACGTGGGTGATTTGCAATGGTTCAAGTAAGAAATGATGGTGCCTTGGACAAATGTGGTAATAGTAGACTTAGTTAATAGTGGTCAGATTCAAAATATATTTTGTAGATTGAGACAAGAGGACTTTCTGGTGGTTTAGATATGGGAAGAGATGAAAAATTACCCCTAAGTCTCTGACATGAGTGATCAAACATAAGATACTGAGATAAATAAGAATGACAAAAGCTTTTTTGGTGGATAAATATAAGGAATTTTATTTCCACATGGAGTGCACACAATCTTTTCCTCTGCAAGGTACCTCTGGAGCATAAGTCTAGAATACCATTCAGATGGTGGCTGCAAGATTGGCTGCACTTTTAAAATTTGAAAACTCACCCAGAAGTCACAGTATTTTCTTTTTTATTTAAAATTCCTGCTAATTCAATGGAGTTTATTGACAAAAGGAAGAGACATTCCATTTTGTATGCTTATTATGTACCAGGTCACAACTCTAAGAAGTTTACCATGCATTATTTCACTATGAGTTGTGTTCTAGTATTCTCACAATATTATACAATCATCCCATTTTAGGGAATGAATAAACAACAAAGGCTTAGAGAAGTGAAGTAATTTGTCCAAAGTCACATAGTATATTGGTTAGGAAGGCAGATTTGAAGTGAGGTCTATGGGCCTCCAAAGCTTGCGCACTTGTTCAGTTCATTACACCAGCTCTGATACTTTGTAGACCAAGGAAAATGTAAGCTAAAGAGCCTGGAAAAAATGATGAGGAAGGAATGTGGAAAATAGTTTCTTTTGCATTCATCAAAATCTAAGAGAGTCTTTCCTGAAATATTTCCTTCGTTTTTCTCTCTACTGGTATGGTTGGAACCATCTTAGAGATAGTTGGTGACCTGAGCCTAAACTAATGTGTTTCTGTTGAATGGTAGAGCTCCAGGCTTCCATGACCTCTGTCTCCTGTGATCACCTGATGGGCAATCGCAGATTTGCTCTTGGACCAAATATAGTTCTGAGCGCAGGGGTGGAACTAACAGAATATTTGCAGATGGATGTAAACAAACAAACAAAAACATAGTCTTTAGTGTGGCTTTGAAGGCCTATGTGCCACCCGTCTCCCCGCCCTCAAGCTTTCATCCATCTTCTTGACCTTCTCAGCCACTCCATTCCAACCCCTCTCTTACATGGAAAAAAAAAAAGTGTTTTATTTTGAACATGTTAAATCTGAGATACTTATGATGTATCCGTTACTTACCATGCAAATACACTGGGACAATAGAATGTCTTTATCATCATATCTACTCCAGGATATATCTGTTCACAATCCAATCATGAAGAACCATTTCTAACTTAGACTTCTTTTTTTTTTTTTAAAGATTTTATTTATTTATTTGAGACAGAGAGAATGAGAGACAGAGAGCATGAGAGGGAGGAGGGTCAGAGGGAGAAGCAGACTCCCTGCCGAGCAGGGAGCCCGATGCGGAACTCGATCCCGGGACTCCAGGATCATGACCTGAGCCGAAGGCAGTCGCTTAACCAACTGAGCCACCCAGGCG
>NW_027850605.1:0-260 GCF_054177405.1 Leptonychotes weddellii
AAAAAAAAAGGGAGAGAATATGATCAGGCAGGAGACTAGAACAAAGCCATACACTAGAGACTTAGGGTGTGTTTTGGTCTGTCAGAAGAAACTGTATTCCAAAATTTTAAAGAGAGAACAACTTATATATATATATATATATATATATATATATATATATATATATATATATGGTTAGCTACTATGAAGAGATAGAATATGACTCTAAAAATGAAAAATAAAAAACACTTTTTAAAAAAGGGATTGATAAAATGTTGGTT
>NW_027850606.1:0-260 GCF_054177405.1 Leptonychotes weddellii
CCCCCACCACTCCAGCAACCCTCAGTTTGTTTCCTGAGATTAAGAACTCCTCATATCAGTGAGATCATATGATACATGTCTTTCTCTGAGGGTATCAGCATAATACCCTCATTGCAAATGGCAGGATTTCATTCCTTTTGATGGCTGCATAATATGCCATTGTGTGTGTGTGTGTGTGTGTGTGTGTGTGTGTGTGTGTATCACATCTTCTTTATCCATTCACCTGTCGATGGACATCTTGGCTCTTTCCATAGTTTGGC
>NW_027850607.1:0-260 GCF_054177405.1 Leptonychotes weddellii
CTGACGCCGTCACTCCCAAAGGCCTCATGCCCACTTTCTCTGTCTGAGAAGTGCCTTCTCACTTTGGGGTAGGGGTGGAGAAGAGATGAGCTCCCAGAACTCCATTCGTTGCTGTGGGGGAGGAGGGGGTTGGAGGGCTCCAGTCTGTCTTGAGGGTCACACAGCATCCCCCAAGCGCATCCTCTCTCTTTTGCTCCCAGCTGGAGTCCAGACTTGGTCTCCCCACTTGCCTCTTAACCTGGCCTCGAGGTGACCCCTAC
>NW_027850608.1:0-260 GCF_054177405.1 Leptonychotes weddellii
CTTAAAAAAAAAAAGCGGCAATCCAGAAAGGAAAGTAGTCCCTCAGAGCAACTAAGGAAGTTGGCTATGATATTTACTCATCAGGCAAACTTGGGCTTTGTAATTTAAGTCTCTGAAGACAAAAAGGCTAAAATAGAGACCCAGAGCTCACCCACAGTGGTATATCTTATAAAAATCCTCCCCATTTTAAACTGTGACCAAAAGCACTGTACCCCCTAGAATACCACTTAGAAGGTTGCCTTGCCAATGAATAGATCAGA
>NW_027850609.1:0-260 GCF_054177405.1 Leptonychotes weddellii
ATTTTGCAACTTATACACTTTACCTTATATTACTTCTTCAGTGAATTAAAGAGATTTTTAACAATAAAACTCCAGCATCCCAATCATCCCCAGTATGATTGTCCTTTTGAAAAATGGGTCTAATAAACCACTGGGTGATAAAAGATAGCCAGACCCTTAGAAAAGAAACTGCCATTTTTCCATTTGCACTAAGAAGTTCATCTATTAGCCGAGTATTCTTTGCGGGGTTTTGCCGTTATGTGCCCCCATCACTCATCACC
>NW_027850610.1:0-260 GCF_054177405.1 Leptonychotes weddellii
ATCAAGCTCCCTGCTCAGCGGGGAGTCTGCTTCTCTCTCTACCCTTCTCCCTGCTCATGCTCTCTCTCTCTCTCTCAAATAAATAAATAAATAATCTTTAAAAGAAGAAGAGAGAAAGGTATTGCAATGTTCTAACTATGGTTTCTAACTAGGGTTTCATTATGTGTTGTTGCTTTATATCAAGGGATATGATTTAAATGGTGGTATGTCTTAACACGTGTAATGCTAACTAAGCTATCACAGGTTCTAATATATTTAGG
>NW_027850611.1:0-260 GCF_054177405.1 Leptonychotes weddellii
GGGAGAAGCAGGCTTCCTGCCGAGCAGGGAGCCCGACGTGGGGCTCGATCCCAGGACCCCGGGATCATGACCTGAGCCGAAGGCAGACGCTTAACGACTGAGCCACCCCGGCGCCCCACCATGCATTTAAAAAGTAGAACGCAACCCAGTGAAAACACTGGTAAGAGCTTTGAACAGACTCTTCACAAAAGAAGATACACGGATGCCAAATAAGCACCCGA
This sequence comes from Leptonychotes weddellii, assembly GCF_054177405.1. NCBI lineage: Eukaryota > Metazoa > Chordata > Mammalia > Carnivora > Phocidae > Leptonychotes > Leptonychotes weddellii. The sequence continues at coordinate 222 of NW_027850611.1, forward strand.
AAGATTCTCAACATCAGCAGCCGTCAGGGAAATGCAAAA
>NW_027850612.1:0-260 GCF_054177405.1 Leptonychotes weddellii
AAAAAGGAAGAAAGAAGGGAGCTTGTGAACACACACACACACACAGAAAATGGAAACTTCATTATCACAGAATAGCCATTGTTGATCATCGGGGAAAGGATAAACCATGGAATAAATTGTACTGTGCTAACAGTTATTCATAAATGCTAAAATGAATTTTGACCCCCAGCTACAAATCCACCTAGTTGAATAAAGATTTGAATGTAAAGAACCAAACTATAATGCTTTGAGAAGCATTAATATGAGAGACTATATTTAAT
>NW_027850613.1:0-260 GCF_054177405.1 Leptonychotes weddellii
CCTGTTTACCAGGAATGATAGATTTCTCAGTTCTCACAGTAACCATTCCCAGTAAGGACTATTGTCATTCCCATTGTGACAACTGAGGCAGCCGAGCCTCAGGGAGGTAAACTGACTTGGCCAACACCACCCAGCCACGGAGCAGCAGAGCCTGCATCTGAGCCGGGGAGCCTGGCCCCACAGTAGGGATCAAACAGGACCATCCCACTGCCTCCCAGACACACGGGCCACTTACACTGTGACCTGACCACTTGTCCATA
>NW_027850614.1:0-2045 GCF_054177405.1 Leptonychotes weddellii
AGAGGGAAGCACAGTAAGTAACTAAGAAAATTTGTACTTAAAGTAGAAACTTGCCCAGGAGTATAGAGCTATTAAGAAGCAGAGCCAGGAATCAGAGTCAGAAACTGTGCTTCAGAGCTGGTGGCAATCATGCCTTCCTAATGATGATGGTGATAAGGGATGATGGTGGTGATGGTGGTGGTGAGAAGCATCATTACCGTCTGCTGTGGAAGGTCCCGAGGACTAGATAAGGAGCCTGCACCCAGCTGAGAAAGAGAGAGCCGGGAAGGCTTTGAGCAGAGGCAGGCTGTAACTTAGAAAAATGGCGTGGTCATTTACAAGGACAAATGTTGCAGATGGAGGCAGAAAATGGTGTAGATCATTTCCATGAGCAGAACGTTAGATTTCTGGCAGAAAACTTGGGTTTGAATCCTGGCTCTGTCACTTATTACCTGATAGACTTGTAGAAGTTTCTTAATCCCTCCAAACACAATTTCTTCCTCGGCCAACTAAGATAATATTTGGAGTGAGGAATGGCTGGGAGTTTGCGAAGCACACTCGTACGCATGCAAAAACCAGCCTCTAAATCCCTAAACAGGGGCGCCTGGGTGGCTCAGTCGTTAAGCGTCTGTTTTCAGCTCAGGTCATGATCCCAGGGTCCTGGGATCGAGCCCCACATGGGGCTCCCTGCTCAGCGGGAAGCCTGCTTCTCCCTCTCCCACTCCCCTTGCTTGCGTTCCCTCTCTTGCTGTGTCTTTCTCTGTCAGATAAATATACAAAATCTTTAAAAAAAAAAAAATCCCTAAACAAATCCAAGCTTTAACTGTGAAGATACAGAAGGCTGGCCTAGAGCAGAACCTAGGAAACTACAGCTCTCCACTTTACTCAGGCAGAACGGTTTTGTAAATAAACTGTTACCGGCACACAGCCGGGTCCAGTCATTTAGCTATTGTCTATGGCTGTTTTCAAGCTACAACGGCAGAGATGCGGGGTTGCAACAGAGACCGTCTGACCCTGCAAAACCTAAAATATCTACTATCTGGCCCTTTATATACAAAGTTTGCCACCCCTCACCCTGAGTGTCAGAAGTAAAAAAGAAGTGACTGATGTGAAGGACAGGACGGGGTCAAATCTATAAGACCCAGTAACTGCTTGGTCTTAGGAAAAGTAAGCAAAAGGAAGGACCCAGAACCTGGGGGTTTCTAGCCCAGGGCCCAGTGAGAGCAGCACTATTATTACACTGAGGACCCCAGGAAGAACTGTTACACCTGATAGGCTGGCTGACCGCTGGGCATGCTGAGTTTCAGGTGCTGGCAAAAATGTGCGGCCAGAGACAGAAAATATGAATCTGGTATTTGGCAAGGGCTTAGAGATGAAATTTTGGCTTTTGGAACAGCGTGCATGGACGTGAAAAAATGAGGGAAAATTGGTCATTCTGTAGGCAGTATAATTTTGACTTTAAGCTTCTACTTTTAAATGGGTTAAGCGCCGTCTTGTATTTGAGGAGTTACCCAGAAGACCTAATGCTTAGAACTGGAGAGTTAAAGTAAGGCTTTGCTGACCATTATTCTATTAAGCAGAAAAATGAGAAAAGGGCAGTAAATTTTTACTGTTGCTAGAAAAGAAATATTTCAGAAGCAGGCAAAGACTCCCCTGCATGGCAGACAGTCGACCACGTTCCTGGCCACTCAACGACACTTGAAAACCAGTTTTCTGTCCCAAGCGATGTGTGTCCTGTGAGATATTAAATGCTTTTCTGCAAATAAAAGGATTTCACGGTTAAACAACTTTGGAGAAAACCAGATTAAAGGAATTTAAAGGTTTCTTTATTCTAAAACTTCTCGGGGTCTTTCATATGTTAATAAGCACCAGGAATCCCCGAGAGGGAAGCACAGTAAGTAACTAAGAAAATTTGTACTTAAAGTAGAAACTTGCCCAGGAGTATAGAGCTATTAAGAAGCAGAGCCAGGAATCAGAGTCAGAAACTGTGCTTCAGAGCTGGTGGCAATCATGCCTTCCTAATGATGATGGTGATAAGGGATGATGGTGGTGATGGTGGTGGTGAG
>NW_027850615.1:0-260 GCF_054177405.1 Leptonychotes weddellii
AGGGAGAGGGAGAGCAAGAGAGAGAATCTCAACCAGACTCCCTGCCTAGCGGGGAGCCCCACATGGGGCTGGATCTCACGACCCTGAAATCATGACCTGAACTGAAATCAAGAGTCAGATGCTTGACTAACTGAGCCACCCAGGCACCCCTAGACTCACTGCCTTTAGTGCTCAAATTCTAATATTTCTTTAACACCAAGACCTATAACTTACTGATTCTAGATTCTATTACTCTCTCACTCCTGTCCCCCTGTCCCTGC
>NW_027850616.1:0-260 GCF_054177405.1 Leptonychotes weddellii
AAAAAAAAAAAAAAAAACAAGACCCATCTATATGCTGCCTACAAGAGACTCACTTCAGACCTAAAGACACATACAGACTGAAAATGAAAGACTGGGAAAACATATGCCATGCAAACAGAAAAAAAAAAAAAAGGCTGGGGTAGCAATACTTATATCAGACAAAATAGCCTTTAAGACAAAGACTGTATCAGGAGACAAAGAATGGTACTACATAATGATAATGGAATCGATCCAACAAGAGGACATAAAATTGTGAATAT
>NW_027850617.1:0-260 GCF_054177405.1 Leptonychotes weddellii
AGTAAAATCAGACTATTTTAACAAAGAAAATAATAAAATAATGTAAATAAAATAGGTGGCTAATAATAAACCAGAAACCAATGAATTCCTTATGTTACAGAAGAAAGCCACATAGAGACTATAAATACTCAGCCACATATGAGCTTAAAGTATCAATAGATCTAGAGCAACTTCTTTTTTTATTTTTATTTTTATTTTTATTTTTTATTCTTATGTTAATCCCCATACATTACATCATTAGTTTTAGATGAAGTGTTCCA
>NW_027850618.1:0-260 GCF_054177405.1 Leptonychotes weddellii
CCTCCCTCTCATGCTCTCTGTCTCTCATTCTCTCTCTCTCAAATAAATAAATAAAATCTTAAAAAAAAAAAAAAATTCACAAAGCAAGGAGCCGGCGGCAAAGGCCGCCACGGGGGCTCTGGGACCCAGGAACGTCCTACTTCCTGATCTGGGTGCTTATTACGTGCTGATCACTTACGACCTGGGACCTGTACTATATGTTTCTTCAATAAAGGTTTTTTTAATTAATGACACAACTGGATTTGAATGACAGTTAAGAG
>NW_027850619.1:0-260 GCF_054177405.1 Leptonychotes weddellii
CGTTCTGACCACGTGGGAGGAGGCAGGACAGTAAGTGGAAATAGACCCCCAGGGGGGCTCGGGGCTCAGAGAAGACGCATCCTGCAAACCATGAACCACAGAGGAGACCGCGGGGAGGAGGCCAGACTGGCAGGTGGGGCCTCAGGAGACAGGGGAGCTGGGGGCAAAGCTTCCCCAGGGGACCACGTGACGCTATCCACGTGACAGCTGCCATCGCCCAAAGCTTCCTTCCTGAGAAGATGCTGCCGATGGCGTCCCCA
>NW_027850620.1:0-260 GCF_054177405.1 Leptonychotes weddellii
ATGGGAAAAGTTACAAATGCAAACTATGTTCACTGTCTGGCCATTCTGAAAGGCAGGGTGCCCCAAATCATTACTGTACTGTTTGTTATTTCACTGGCACTGGTCAAAGAGGATGGTAGGTCTGTTGTGAAAGACTCCATTACTAAGTAGGGAGTTTTGGCTTGGAGACCCAGGCCACTCATTGGGCGGCTCCAGCCAGCCAGACAGCTTAGGACCTAACTTTATGCTGGAAATTACAAAGACATCTAAAGAAGCAAGTA
>NW_027850621.1:0-260 GCF_054177405.1 Leptonychotes weddellii
CATGTGCAGCAGCTCAATGTTCAATCACTAATTAGTTAATCAATTATACACCATTTTGTTGTTTTTTTTTTTTTTAAAGATTTTATTTATTTATTTGAAAGAGAGAGAATGAGAGAGAGAAAGCACATGAGAGGGGGGAGGGTCAGAGGGAGAAGCAGACTCCCCGCCGAGCAGGGAGTCCGATGCGGGACTCGATCCCGGGACTCCAGGATCATGACCTGAGCCGAAGGCAGTGGCTTAACCAACTGAGCCACCCAGGC
>NW_027850622.1:0-260 GCF_054177405.1 Leptonychotes weddellii
GCTCTTACAGGCCTCTTTCTACCCTCCAGATAATCACTAACTTGTTTGGTGTTCATTCTTATTTACTTAATCCATAAACCAAAAAAGAAACACACACGTAACTTTATGCATGCCTCAAATGTTTTATAAAGATCTTTGAATATATATTCTTTTGCATTTGTTTTGTGCAAGATCTTTGTGAGGTTTATCCATATACATACGTGTAGCACTGGTTGATCTTTATTAATATCTGTATAACATTCTAATTCTACTGACTGACA
>NW_027850623.1:0-260 GCF_054177405.1 Leptonychotes weddellii
AGCAGACTCCCTGCCGAGCAGGGAGCCCGATGCGGGACTCGATCCCGGGACTCCAGGATCGTGACCTGAGCCGAAGGCAGTCGCTTAACCAACTGAGCCACCCAGGCGCCCTAAATAAATAAAATCTTTAAAAAAAAAAAAAGCTTTCAAGTTTCATCTGTGTCAGTATGTTAGACGCACTAACATATTATTTAAAATAACTGTATGTCTAACTAAATAAAAGTAGCCCACGAGTAGCCTAATGATACCTGAAACTGTGA
>NW_027850624.1:0-260 GCF_054177405.1 Leptonychotes weddellii
AATTACAAACTCAATTTCTAGTTATAGGACCATTTAGGTTAACCATTTAATCTTGGCTAAGTTTTTTTTTTTTTAAAGATTTTATTTATTTATTTGAGAGAGAGAGAATGAGAGACAGAGAGCACGAGAGGGAAGAGGGTCAGAGGGAGAAGCAGACCCCCTGCTGAGCAGGGAGCCCGATGCGGGACTCGATCCCGGGACTCCAGGATCATGACCTGAGCCGAAGGCAGTCGCTTAACCAACTGAGCCACCCAGGCGCC
>NW_027850625.1:0-2045 GCF_054177405.1 Leptonychotes weddellii
ATAAAGAAGATGTGGTCCATATATACAATGGAATATTACTCAGCCATCAGAAAGGATGAATTCCCAACATTTGCATCAACATGGATGGAACTGGAGGAGATTATGCTAAGTGAAATAAGTCAAACAGAGAAAGACAATTATCATATGGTTTCACTTATTTGTTGAACATAAGGAATAGCATGGAGGACATTAGGAGAAGGAAGGGAAAAATGAAGGGGGGGATATCAGAGGGGGAGATGAACTGTGAGAGACTATGGACTCCAGGAATCAAACTGAGGGCTTTGGGGGGGTGGGTGGGGGATGGGTGAGCCCGGTGATGGGTATTAAGGAGGGCAAGTATCGCATGGAGCACTGGGTTTTATATGCAAACATGGAATCATGGAACACTACATCAAAAGCTAATGATACACTGTACGGTGACTAACATAACATAATAAAAAATTATAAAACAAAATTATTTTTTCATTGTGGTAAAAACCATATAACATAATATTTGCCATCTAGCCATTTAGTTGTGTTAATTATATTCATACTGTTTTGCAACCAATCTCTAAAACTTCCTCAACTTGCCAAACTGAAATTCTATACCTATTAAACAATGATTTCTCACTTTTTCCTTCCCTCAGGCCCTGGAAAACACCATTCTACTCCCTGTTTCTATGAATTTGGTTTCTCCAGATAACTCATATAGGTGGAATCATACCATATTTGTCTTTTTCTGGCTGGCTTATTTCACTTAGCATAATGTCCACAAGATCCATCCATGTTGTAACATGTTTCTGAATTTAAGGCTGAATAATATTCCATGGTGCATATATATATATATATATATATATATATATATTTTGTTTATTCATTTATCAGTTGATAAACACTCTGGTTGCTTCCACCTCTTGGCTATAGTGAATAGTGCTGTAATAAATATGGGTGGGCAAATATCTCCTCAAGATTCTGCTTTTAATTCTTTTGGATATATACCCAGGAGTGATTTGCTGGATCATATCGTAATTCAATTTTTAATTTTTCTTTAGGAACTGCCATACTATTTTCCATAGTGGTTGTACCATTTTACATTCCCACCAACAGCACACAAGGTTTCAATTTCACCACATCCTTGTCAACACTTATTTTCATTTACTTATTTTTTAACAGCAGCCATCCTAATTGGTGTGAGATGATATCTCGCTGTGGTTTTGATTTGCATTTCCCGGTATTCTTTTTAACCTCATTTTTCAGATGTTAGAAACCCAGCTACAGAGAGGTTACGTGACTTCTAAAAACCCACACAGGTTAAAGTGAATCTTAAAATCCACATTCTCTACCCCTGCACTCGAGTTTTTACCTCTACTCTACAGCCAGCAATTGTAGGCATATTGAAAAAAGGAAGACTTCTGTGCAAGAACCAATGAGAACAGAGTAGCGAGTTGATGTCTACTCTGTGCTACAAGTATGAGAGAAGAGAACAATGGAGAGACCAAGAGGTCACCTTAACGGATACTGGAACTCTGACAGGACAGGAAGGGCCATTTCGTCAGACTGCATGAGTCACACTGGGGGAATACAAAGAGTATTGGGTGATTCCACATTTACCACAGTCCCAATTTCACATTAGAAACTGGAGAAAACCTACCCAAGTATGAGTAAGGAACATGTTTCTCTTCTGATCTAGTTTTTATCTGCTTAAGATCCCCACTGCAAAATACTATCTTCACAGAGAACCATAAACCTAGGAGACAATATTCTGCAATGGCGATCTTTACAAAATAAAAATCTGATCATGCCACTGCTGTGTTTTAAGGCCTTCAATGTTCTCTTTCTCGTTGACATGAGAAAATTCAAGCTCTTTCATAAGGTACACAAATTTCTTATAGCCGGGGCCAGCCTTAAAAAGTAAATAAATAGGGGGCGGAGCAAGATGGCAGAGGAGTAGGAGACCTGGATTTCGTCTCCTCTCAGGAATTCAGCTGCAGAGGGATCAAACCACTCTGAACACCTACAAACTCAACAGGAGATCGAAGAAAAGAATAGCAACAACTCTCTGAACA
>NW_027850626.1:0-260 GCF_054177405.1 Leptonychotes weddellii
ATTGGGCGAAATGGGGGTGACAGTGGGGGTAGGGAGAGAAGGGGGGACCAAGGGAGGGTACGGGTGTATGGGGGGCTCTTGGCACAGGTGGTAAACTGGCTGTCAGATTGCCAGGCCCCCAGAGGGTCCTCCCAGACCAAGATCTCAAATAGACCTCCTCCTCCACAGCCCCCTCCCCAGGCCCTTCTGCCAGGGGTAGCCTTTGCCAATTGCCTACAACTGATGTGGGCACCGAGGCGCCCGTTTATCTCTCCACCCAC
>NW_027850627.1:0-260 GCF_054177405.1 Leptonychotes weddellii
ACCTCCTCCCGCTCTGGACTCTGCCCAGGAATTTGCACTGAAAAGAGAAGACGGGCCAAAGTGCAAGCAGGTTGAAGTCATTTTGTCCCCGTGGAGATACGCGCTTCTGTCCTTCCCCGAGAGTGACTTGTTCACCACAATATGTGAGTAGGACGGGGGTCCTGCCTCTCCCCGGACAGTTGTGCATCTGTGTGTGTGCACAGATAGCTAGGCATTCCTGGGCTCTGCTTGTGTGTGAACTTGCACACGTCTCCTTGCTC
>NW_027850628.1:0-260 GCF_054177405.1 Leptonychotes weddellii
AAATAGGATTAGACTTTCCCAAACTTCTTTCATTCTCTGTCCCTCACGTTGCCTCCCATCGGAGGTAACCGATCCCCTCCTGTGCGTGTGAGTGTGCACAAACCTATAGGCAGGGACACAGGGGCACGGGGAGAATGAGGGGAGCTGTTGCACGTGCCCTTCCACAGCTTTGTTTCCTGTAATGTATTTTTTCCCTAACAGCCTATCGCACGCTGGACGATATATTCTGCGCGTCTCGGGTCAATGTGACAGGTGCAAGT
>NW_027850629.1:0-260 GCF_054177405.1 Leptonychotes weddellii
CCAACGAGTCAACAAAGAAATCAAAGAGGAAATAAAAAATACCTGGAGACAAATGAAAATGGAAACACCATGGTTCAAAATCTTTGGGACACTGCAAAAGCAGTTTTAAAAGGGAAGTTTATAGCAATTCAGACCTATCTCAAGAAACAAGAAAAATCTCAATCTAAACTGACACCTAAAGGAGCTAGAAAAAGTAGAGCAAACAAGCCCAAAGTTAATAGAAGGAAGGAAATAATAAAGATCAGTGTAGAAATAAATGA
>NW_027850630.1:0-260 GCF_054177405.1 Leptonychotes weddellii
AAAAAAAAGAAGAAGAAGAAGGTAGCGGGAGGGGAAGAATGAAGCGGGGGAAATCGGAGGAGTGGACGAACCATGAGAGACGATGGACTCTGAAAAACAAACTGAGGGTTCTAGAGGGGAGGGGGGTGGGAGGATGGGTTGGCCTGGTGGTGGGTATTGAGGAGGGCACGTTCTGCATGGAGCACTGGGTGTTATGCACAAACAATGAATCATGGAACACTTCATCTAGAACTAATGATGTAATGTATGGGGATTAACAT
>NW_027850631.1:0-260 GCF_054177405.1 Leptonychotes weddellii
ACAGCAAATCACATTGACAAGCTGGATGGTTTTATATTTGTCACCTCAGTTTGGGATCAATAAACAAATTACTTTCTAGATTTCACGTAAATGTTTTAAATAAAAGATAAAATATGTTGTACCATCAAATTACAGAAGACAAAAGGAGATTTTTGTCTCGCAAAACAATGCAAACACTTGCTCATAAAGTATGAGGTCACTTCATAAACAAACTGATCTGATTTATAAATTATTATTTATAAATAATTTGTAAATAAGCT
>NW_027850632.1:0-260 GCF_054177405.1 Leptonychotes weddellii
GTCCTATAGACCACCACGTGGGAGTACACACTGACTTCACGGGACCCCATCCGCAGGGGCACACCTTCAGGAGGACAATCATCTTAGCGTCTTTGTCCAGGACCAGGGCAACTCTCAACTTCTGGTCCTCCCTGTATTAACCAACACCTTGTCTACAGTTACTTCTGTGTGCTGATCCGGAGACAAACCCGGGTTGGCCCGATGAACTCTACTCACGGCTTTCTGGCACTTGGTTGCTAAGTAGTCAGCACCCCCTTAAA
>NW_027850633.1:0-260 GCF_054177405.1 Leptonychotes weddellii
CTTCTCCTAAGCTCTCAGGTGAGGCCTGCGCCCCTAAGCTCTCAGGTGAGGCCTGCGCCCCTGTGTCAGAAACCACATTTTAAGTAGCAAGGGGCTAAATCATTCTAATGAAGGATGGAGAACAACATGTTCTCTAAGCAGAATAGCCTGCTTGGGCAATCTTGCCACAGCTGGTCTGAGTCACCTAATTGAGCAGCAACAGGTCAAAAGTATTGCTACCGATGGTGTCCAAGTTAATTTTTAAAACTTTTTCTAGTCAA
>NW_027850634.1:0-260 GCF_054177405.1 Leptonychotes weddellii
AGATGAGGTCCAGAAGAAATGAAGTGTGCCTGTGAGCTTAGAAGCTATGGTGTGTCTGCGCATGAAGGACGGTGACAGCTGTGCCTTCTGCAGGGGCATCTCTCACTCTCTGGAGCCCCCATCCCAGTTGTCAGGGCGTGTCATCCCGCTGCTCCTGTGGGGTGTGCAGAGACGTGCCTGTGAGCTTTTTCCCAGGTTCTAGGTTCTAAGATACGGTGCAATTGCCTCCCCAAAATTTTGTGACAAAGAATTGTTAAATA
>NW_027850635.1:0-2045 GCF_054177405.1 Leptonychotes weddellii
TGGTGGGTATTGAGGAGGGCACATTCTGCATGGAGCACTGGGTGTTATGCACAAACAATGAATCATGGAACACTTCATCTAAAACTAATGATGTAATGTATGGGGATTAACATAAGAATAAAGAAAAATAAAAAATAAATCAGTGTCCTTAAAAATAAGTATATTCAGGGATGACGAGAACCTCAGTTTTTCCCTTTTGGGTCCCCACAAGGGATTTCAGATACACCAGAAAACTTGCTAGAGGCTGTGTCCTGCCTCCAGGACATCACTGCCTTTTGCTTTTGTCCAGCTCATGTTAGGTCCCTTCGGCTCAAGAGCACACATCCTGCTATCACATACTACTAACCACATTCCTGCTTACTGCCTCTTCCCATTTAGGGATCTTTTAGAAGAGGTTCACAGCATAATGAAACTGTCTTTTGCCTTTCTCATGCAGCCTTCACCTTACAGAGATACAAATTCAGGGAGTGGCGGGGCGAGGGGATGAGAGTTTTAGGGACAAGAAGAGAATCGGACACATCTCCACACTTTCTCCTGACTCGGCATTGTTGAGGCTTCATATTACATTTGCACTACTCTGACAGATTTCCTCCTCCTTCCCAGTTATATTCTTTCTCTGGGTCACCTTTGCTTCTCCTTGCACATTGACTTCCCTTGCTCCCCGCCTTCTCACATTTATCAAACACGTCTCTGCATGTATCAATGAGAAAATTATTAAGGCATGGAAAAAATGAAAGCCTACAATAGAATAAATGATCCAAAAATATTAACAGATAATTTACCCCAAAACATTAGATTTCTCTAGAAATGTAGTAGGTTCAAATTATAGCAAGTGAGATAATGTTTGTACATCCATTGACATATGGAGATAAAGATAATATAATTACCTAATGGAAGCACAATTAAAGATGATTAATAAATCAGACGGGCAGAGCAAGATGGTGGAGGAGTAGGAGACCTGAATTTCGTCTCCTCTCAGGAATTCAGCTGGATAGGGATCAAACCATTCTGAATACCTACAAACTCAACAGGAGATCAAAGAAAAGAATAGCAACAACTCTCTCATCAGAAAAGCGACCACTTTCTGGAAGGTAGGACGTGCGGAGAAGTGAATCCAAGGCGATATTCGGGAGGATAGACGGCGGGGAAGGGGCCTCCATCAGCCGCTTCTGGCAAGTGATAGAGCCGCGGAGCACAAAATCGGAACTTTTAAAAGTCTGCTTTGCTGAGGGACGTCACTCCGGTGGCTAAGCGGGGGGTGGAACCTTGCGGGACAGTGTGGTCTCAGGACCCTTGGGGTCACAGAAAGACCAGGGGTGCCTGAGTGCGGCAGAGCTCCCAGGTATTGGAGGAGGGAAGCCGGCTGCAGAGGCGGAGCCCAGGCGCAGGCTCTCAGCTCGGGGTTGTCATAAACCGTGATCCGCGGCACAGTTGGGCCACTGCTCCTCCAGCAGGGACCCAACAAGAGGCAGATCTGGGGAGATTCACCTTCCTCCCCCGGGAGGAGCGGCGCAGGAGTGCACCGCAGGGATCTGCTGGGTTTGGAGACTCCACCTGGGGTCGGGTGCCAGAGATAGAAATGCGCGTTCACAGGCCGGGTGAGCACGGAGTGCAGCCAGAGACCGGGGAGACAGGAGTGATTGACTGCTTTTCTCTGGGGGCACACTGAGGAGTGGCGCCCGGAGTTCTCAGCTCCTCTGGGGTGGAGATTGGGAGGCCGCCATTTTCACTCTCGGCCTCCAAATCTGTACGGAAAGCTCGCAGGGAACAAAAGCTCTGGAAAGCAAGCCAAGCAGATTACTTAGCCCAGACCAGGAAAGGGCGGGGCAATTCCGCCTCTGGCAAAGACATTTGGAAACCACGGCAACAGGCCCCTCCCCCAGAAGATCAGCAAGAACAGCCAGCCAAGACCAAGTTTACCGATCAATGGGAATGGCAGAACTCCAGCGCTAGGGGAATACTACACATAGAATTCATGGCTTTTTTACCATGATTCTTTAGTCTTTCAAAGTTAATTTTTTTTTAACTGTCTTTTTATCTTTTTT
>NW_027850636.1:0-260 GCF_054177405.1 Leptonychotes weddellii
ACACTTCCAATGAGACCCTTGACTATCCCTCGTTTTATTTTCCGATCTCTTCCAAGAAATCATTTAAAACCTGTTCTTAAAACAGCAGCTTAACAAACACCTTGAGAATTCATTTTAACGGGCAAGGCATTGCCTCACTTCAGTTTTCTCAAATGAAATCTCGAAAACCGGCTGATCCAGACCGGGCACGTGCCGTGGGAAGCTGGAGCTCCTGCAATTCATCCCTGAAAATCCGGGCTTGCAAGTGTCTTGGGCCAAGC
>NW_027850637.1:0-260 GCF_054177405.1 Leptonychotes weddellii
AAATTTATCAATACAAACACAATTCAGGTCTCATTTTTTTCTTTAGCTTTTTAGGACTTATGAAACTGGCAGGATTTTCTGTTCCTGCCATTGTTGGTTTTCTTTATGGTTAAGAGGTAAGAAAATTTGATAGGATTTTAAACTCAAGCAAAAGCTATAAAAGTAAGACCAATGCCCTAATACCATTGTGGAAACGGAGAAGCTTTTATACCAGCTTTCTTAGTTTTAAAAGGAAGAGGCATCATTGCAGTTCTATTTCT
>NW_027850638.1:0-260 GCF_054177405.1 Leptonychotes weddellii
CAGAAAGAAAAGGTCAGAGGAAGGAGAAGAGTTTCCAGGTTATTCTGCTTCAGAATTCTCTTCTTCTACACTAACTGAAGGAAACCTGAGTGAAGCCAGTCTTGACCTCTGAAGAATATCCACTAATACACTGTTTCCCATAAACCCTCAACTCACAGTTCAGCTGCAGCCACGAGAATATGATTAAAGCTCCCGTGGATGTCTTCATGGTTCCTCCCAATTAAGATCAGCTTCAGAATTGCAGCCTCCAGCCAGCTCAG
>NW_027850639.1:0-260 GCF_054177405.1 Leptonychotes weddellii
AGCACAAGTAGGCAGAGGGAGAAGGAGAAGCAGGCTCCCCGCTGAGCACAGAGCCCAACGTGGGGCTCCATCCCAGGACCCTGGGATCATGACCTGAGCTGAAGGCAGACACTTAACTGAGCCACTCAGGTGCCCCTGGATTTCTGTTTTTGGAAGACATAGAATTTTCACACCTAACACGGTGAGAACGAAATCCACACGTCCACTCCAAACTACTTATCTTTACTTCAGCAACTGAGACCATTTGTAATTGGATGCTA
>NW_027850640.1:0-260 GCF_054177405.1 Leptonychotes weddellii
CCATTCTATGGATATCTGAGAGGTGAAACTGTATCTTGTACAGGTGTAAATAATATGCAGGAACACGGCATGCTCACTGGAAGGGAAGACTTTGAAAGAAAAGTCCCACTTAACCTTGAAGTTAGATTTGATTCCCTAAGCCATAGTTGGGGAAGGCTGTGAAGGTGAACAAGACAGGGTCCCCCCCTGTTTTTTTTTTATTCTTATGTTAATCCCCATACATTACATCATTAGTTTTAGATGAAGTGTTCCATGATTCA
>NW_027850641.1:0-260 GCF_054177405.1 Leptonychotes weddellii
AAAAAAAAAAGTCACAAAGCCAAACCTGGTAATGTGGCAAAGCAGTGTACTCCACCCATACAGAAGCACTACAAGTCCCCTAGAAATGGGCTGGGATGTGCAATCACCTTACAGGGAAGAGAGCCAACGTGGGGAACAATAACATAATCCATCATATTGGGCTGACATGCCATACATGTAACTTCATGAGAAAGGCAAGGCTTTCAGCAGAAGTCTCAGACCCATAAATCTACCTTTCCTATCCTTGAATGCTCTCATAT
>NW_027850642.1:0-260 GCF_054177405.1 Leptonychotes weddellii
GATCTTTGCAACTCACCAATAAAAGTACAAATAATTCAACTTATTGATTTTTTAGGAATACAGGCCAACACCCCAGCATGTAATAGTAAAACTCGCAAATCTTAGGACCAAGGAACCATCTTAAGGGCAGTTAGGGGGAAGAGATTCCTTACGTACAGATGGATGAACATCAGAATAACGTCAGGCCTATCCACAGAGACCTGGCAAGCCAGAAAGGGCTGGCAAGACATATTCAGGGTACTAAATGAGAAGAACATGTA
>NW_027850643.1:0-260 GCF_054177405.1 Leptonychotes weddellii
AGACGTTTAAGATCCCAGTTGTTTTTGACGTCTGTGTAAGCTCCTCTAAATGCCTCTAGATTTTTTTTTTTTAAAGATTTTATTTTTATTTATTTGAGAGAGAATGAGACAGAGGGCATGAGAGGGAGGAGGGTCAGAGGGAGAAGCAGACTCCCTGCTGAGCAGGGAGCCCGATGCGGGACTCGATCCCGGGACTCCAGGATCATGACCTGAGCCGAAGGCAGTCGCTTAATCAACTGAGCCACCCAGGCGCCCCTAAA
>NW_027850644.1:0-260 GCF_054177405.1 Leptonychotes weddellii
AGTGTGCATTAACTGAGTTTTAACAAATATATATGCCAAACCCATATGCTAAACCCATACAGAAATATAGAACATTATCAACACCCCAGAAAGTTCCTTTATGGTTCTTCTCCCTCTTAGAGGCAATCTTGTTTTTAAATTTTTATTGTTATGTTAATCACCATACATTATAACATTAGTTTTTGATGTAGTGTTCCATATTTCATTGTTTGTGCATAACACCCAGTGCTCCATGCAGAACGTGCCCTCTTTAATACCCA
>NW_027850645.1:0-260 GCF_054177405.1 Leptonychotes weddellii
CTTCTTACACTCTATACACAAAGGGCACTTATCTTCTTCCAAGAGAGTTATCATTGAATTATCATCTGCTCCTGGCATCCAGTTTAATGTCCATGTATTGGACTCTCAAGCTTTGTCTATGTATTGCTTGTTGTTATCTATATCAGGATATTATTTGTATCAGTCCATCTGCCAAAAAACCCCTATGTGGTTCTTCTTGTTACATTCATGAACTAAATATACACATTACACAGTATATCCAAGGAATTGGAATTTCAGCA
>NW_027850646.1:0-2045 GCF_054177405.1 Leptonychotes weddellii
CCCTGGGGCCACGTCAGGGCAGTACAAAGGCAGGCTAGGAAAAAGTTGATGCACGTTTGTAGGCACTCACCTGTCTACCCTTGTCCTGTCTTTCCCTATCATCTGAGGTTATTGTCCAGGAAGAAAGGAGAACTTAGACTCATTATAATGGTTGCAAAAGCTGGGCAGGAAAAATAAAGGGATCCATGAAAGGGAGCAGTGGGAAGATGTGATGTACTGTGGTCAGGCATTGAGGAGGACTTGTCAGAGGAAATGAGTCAACCTGGGGTCTGAAGGGGGTGTCTCTGGGCCAGTGAAAAGATAGGAACAATGTATTCCAAATCACAGAATTAGCGTATGTTTACACAGCAGATGTGGGAGCAAGCACAGAATGCTGGACATGAATCCAAAAGAATGGTCAGTAAGTCAAGGAGAAATGGATGAATGGAGAACATAGGGGATAAATATCCTCTTACGTTCATCTCTAATTATCTGGCCACTTCCCACCCCTACTCCTGGACCAAGCCGGTAACCCTCTTGAGATCAGGAATTATGTCAAAATGCATAGCTTGCAAATAGCAAAGGCCTTCTAATACACCAAAATCTCAGTATCTGCATTTGATAAAATAATGGGTGGTTTTTGGTAATTAGAGTATTTACACATCATAGCGAATTACTAAGAAGCTCTCTCAAGGTCATGACAAGTCCAATAGCATGTTGTGGAAGGGTACAATTAATGGGAAGAGGAAGATGGTACCTTGGTTGAAGAACTGCTGCCTGGGGTTGGTGGAGGCATCTGAGGAGTCTGAGGGTTGCTGCATGTTGACTGTGTACTGGTTACAGAAGGTCCTGGAAGCTGACTCTGTCCCTGGGTTGGCTGGGTCCTCTTGGATTCATCATTCTGTATGGTTTTGATTTTCTTTTTCTGAAAGTAATTTTTGCCCCTGGTTAATTGTTTTCAATATTAGATGAAACACATCATTACTAGCGAGCAAATCAACTTTTTATTACTAGTTTCTAATTGTGCTAAAATTTCTGTGCTCACAAATTCCAGGAGGTACATGGACTCCATCCTCTCAGGAGGTGACTGGAAAGCAGGCAACCCACACACATGATTGATGCACACAAGAGCCTGGAAATTCCCTCATCCCTGTGGCAAGAATGCTGTGCTGGAATTTATAAAATCTACATTTGAATTTTGTGTCTTTAAGCAGCCTTTGGCAAGCTGCTCTCCTAGTGTGACTTCCAATTTTGTGCACATCTCAAGAGGGGTTATGACTCCACATCTCCTTTATGTGGAGTTATACACACATGTTATGTGCATACAGTTCTGAAACATCATGGGTGATTAATAACTAAGAGTTTGCTGACACTGAACCTCATTTTCATTCTGCCCCTGGAATCCCTTTTCTCCATTCTTCTATTTGCAGATTGAAAAATGAATAAAGCACTCAGTGTACATAAGAAGGTGGTAAGTGGTAGAGCATAGAAGAAGCTTCTTCAACGGAACCTTCAGCATCCTACCTTGGACATGGGTATGTCATGGACTGATACCAAATCTTCATTCATGGTAGATGTGGATTCGTCAGTACTGGATGCATCCTGCTTTCTTGTCTTCATGGGCACTTTTCCTTTTACTCTGCATTGCCTCATAACTGAAGCAGTTAAAAAGAACATGATAAATCCAAAGGAGCTGGTCTAGGGCAGCTGTAGCATTTCCAGTGCTATGTCCTCTCAGCTCCTGCTTGGGGGGTCTGGGAATGCTGGTGTGCTCCCCTCCTTCATCAGCCCACCAGCCAGGTGACAGGAGCTGACTCACACTGCCAGTTTCCTTGCTCCCCTGGGGACATAAGCACAGCCCTCCATCTGCTGGACTCCCAGGTACCTCAGTCAAACCCTTTTCCAACCCACTTATCCTATATGTTCTTTTCAAGAATCTGCAGTTTTGGGGCACCTCAATGGCTCAGTCTGTTATGTGTCTGCCTTTGGCTCAGGTCATGATCTCAGGGTCTTGGGATTGAGCCCCACATGGAGCTCCCTGCTCAGTGGGGAGTCTGCTTCTCCCT
>NW_027850647.1:0-260 GCF_054177405.1 Leptonychotes weddellii
GAAGGCACATTAAAGATATTTGCAGGACGAGAGGTCGGGGAACAGGACGGCAGAAAACACAGATATGGGGACTGTGCGGAGCTGTATACAGGGTCAGTCCATAGTAATTTTGAGATTTGATGCTTCCATTTTGCAAACCTCCGTATTTGTCTTGTTAGGCACAGCAACACCTGAGGGACAGTTTTTTTTTTTTTTTTTTTTATTATTTTTTTTTTATTCTTATGTTAATTCCCATACATTACATCATTAGTTCTAGATAA
>NW_027850648.1:0-260 GCF_054177405.1 Leptonychotes weddellii
CTGTGTGCCTTGCTCTGGCCAACAGAATATAAACAAATGGAATGCAAGTAGAGATTTTAAATGTTCTTTTTTTTTTTTTTAAAGATTTTATTTATTTATTTGAGAGAGAGAGAATGAGAGACAGAGAGCATGAGAGGGAGGAGGGTCAGAGGGAGAAGCAGACTCCCTGCCGAGCAGGGAGCCCGATGCGGGACTCGATCCCGGGACTCCAGGATCATGACCTGAGCCGAAGGCAGTCGCTTAACCAACTGAGCCACCCA
>NW_027850649.1:0-260 GCF_054177405.1 Leptonychotes weddellii
CTTCAAAAGTTAAACTGTGCTCGAAGCTGGAAATATCAGAAGGTAATACAGCTGCATAGAATTTTTTTTTTTTAAAGATTTTATTTATTTATTTGAGACAGAGAGAATGAGAGAGACAGAGAGCACATGAGAGGGGGGAGGGTCAGAGGGAGAAGCAGGCTCCCTGCCGAGCAGGGAGCCCAATGCGGGACTCGATCCCGGGACTCCAGGATCATGACCTGAGCCGAAGGCAGTCGCTTAACCAACTGAGCCACCCAGGC
>NW_027850650.1:0-260 GCF_054177405.1 Leptonychotes weddellii
GATGGCTCAAAGGCAGGACAGGCTACATAATTTGTTGGGCACAGTGCAAAATAAAAATGCACATCCCCTTGCTAAAGAGTTATTAAGGATTTCAAGATGGTGACAGAAGAGTATTAAACCGTGTGTGGGGCCTTAGGTGACTGCACAAGTCTCGCACCCAGGAGGCTGGCCCTGCTCAAAGGCATCGCAAATTCAGGGCACCTGGGTGGCTCAGTTGGTTAAGCGACTGTCTTCGGCTCAGGTCATGATCCTGGAGTCCC
>NW_027850651.1:0-260 GCF_054177405.1 Leptonychotes weddellii
AGAGATGAGGCCTCGGCACCCGGAGGGTGGCCTCAGGTCAACACAGGGAGTTTTCCTAGGCCTTCCGTGGGGTCAAGGTATAGACGGAGAGGTGCGCCCATCCAGGTACAGATGGAACCCCGAGCTTGGCCATCCCTGGGGTTCCTTGCTGAGCCCTTAGACCTTTGGCAGGCGTGGGCAGATGTGGGCCCCCTCGCTTACCTTCTGTGGAGTCTCCAGGCTGCGTGGTCTTGCTGTGACCCTTTGGCCTCAGGCTGCGG
>NW_027850652.1:0-260 GCF_054177405.1 Leptonychotes weddellii
CCCCAGAGAGGAGCAGGTGTACCCACGGCTGCCCCTGACAGTGGCCCATGTTCCAAGCCCCGTCTCTGGATAAGGTGTCGCCCCACCTGGCGTAGCCACTGCCTCTCCCCCAACCTCAGTGTCTCTCTAGTAGACCCCCAGAGTGCCCGAGGGCCCCTTCTCTTCCTGCCCGGGCCTCTTCTACAGGGTCCGGGGGGGGATGTGACCAGGCGGTGCTGATCCCACAGGCCTGCCCTGCTACCTCGTCGTCAGCCCTGGGG
>NW_027850653.1:0-260 GCF_054177405.1 Leptonychotes weddellii
AATCTTTACAACTTCTCCGACATTTAGTAAAACAAAGATGTGGGCAGGTAGGGTGGGAGGCCATGGGCTTATCTTTGGTGGCAGTGAGGAAATTGGCTACAGCCAGTCTTTGTTGGGGGAGACAAGGAGCAAGGAGTAGAATGGAGAGTGACAGCCCCCCAGAACAGAGAGAAGAGGAAGCTATTCTTTTTTTTTTTTTAATTTTATTTTTATTTATTTATTTATTTATTTTTTATTCTTATGTTAATCCCCATACATTA
>NW_027850654.1:0-260 GCF_054177405.1 Leptonychotes weddellii
AATGTTCTTCAACGGATGAATGGATGAATGGAGAAAGAAAATGTGATTACACACACACACCGGACTATTATTATGTCATAAAAAAACATCTTGCCGTTCATAACAACATAGATGAATTTGGATGGCATCAAGCTCACATAAGGCAAAGACAATTACTGCGTGGTATCACTTATATGTGGGATTTTAAGAAAAAAAAAAAAGCCAATTTCATAGAAACGGAGAATAGAATGGTGGATGCCCGGGGTTGGGGGAAGGGGAAA
>NW_027850655.1:0-260 GCF_054177405.1 Leptonychotes weddellii
AAAAAAAAAAGTCACAAAGCCAAACCTGGTAATGTGGCAAAGCAGTGTACTCCACCCATACAGAAGCACTACAAGTCCCCTAGAAATGGGCTGGGATGTGCAATCACCTTACAGGGAAGAGAGCCAACGTGGGGAACAATAACATAATCCATCATATTGGGCTGACATGCCATACATGTAACTTCATGAGAAAGGCAAGTCTTTCAGCAGAAGTCTCAGACCCATAAATCTACCTTTCCTATCCTTGAATGCTCTCATAT
>NW_027850656.1:0-260 GCF_054177405.1 Leptonychotes weddellii
AATATATGCTACCTTCGAGAAGTCCTTTGCCAATCATATTTTCTTACCTTTTTAAATAACCCTCTACTTCTATTCTTGGACACCTTGGAGGTTTTTTCTTTGTCTCATAGTTTACTAAAATATGTCCCAGAGTTGACCATTCTGTGTCAATTTTCTCAGACACTTGGTTGGGCCTTGTTAATATGTATGCTGTGATTTTACCTTATTTCAAGAACGTTTTCATGGGTGTTAACTATAAATATCTGTTTTCTTTCATTGTA
>NW_027850657.1:0-2045 GCF_054177405.1 Leptonychotes weddellii
GCTGATTTCTGTGCATTGATTTTATATCCTGCCACTTGACTGAATTCCTGTATGAGTTCTAGCAGTTTTGGGGTGGAGTCTTTGGGGTTTTCCACATAAAATATCATATCATCTGCAAAAAGTGAGAGTTTTACTTCTTCTTTGCCAATTTGAATACCTTTTATTTCTTTTTGTTGACTTCTAGTACTATGTTGAACAGCAGTGGTGATAGGGGACATCCCTGCCATGTTCCTGACCTGAGGGGTAAAGCTCTCAGTTTTTCCCCATTGAGAATGATATTCCCTGTGTGTTTTTCATAGATGGCTTTTATGATATTGAGGTATGTACCCTCTATCCCTACACTGTGAAGAGTTTTAATCAAGAAAGGATGCTGTACTTTTTCAAATGCTTTTTCTGCATCTATTGAGGGGATCATATGGTTCTTGCTTTTTCTTTTATTAATTCATCGTACCACATTGATTGATTTGCGGATGTTGAACCAACCTGGCAGCCCAGGAATCAATCCCACTGGGTCGTGGTGAATAATCCTTTTAATGTACTGTTGGAGCCTATTGGCTAGTATTTTGGTGAGAATTTTTGCATCCATGTTCATCAGGGTTATTGATCTGTAATTCTCCTTTTTTGATGGGGTCTTTGTCTGGTTTTGGGATCAAAGTAATGCTGACCTCATAAAATGAGTTTGGAAGTTTTCCTTCCATTTCTATTCTTTGAAAGAGCTTCAGAAGAATAGGTATTAATTTTTCTTTAAATGTTTGGTAGAATTCCCCTGGGAAGCCATCTGGCCTTGGGCTCTTATTGGTTGGGAGATTTTTGATTACTGCTTCCATTTCTTTAGTGGTTATGGGTCTGTTCAGGTTTTCTATTTCTTCGTGGTTCAGTTTTGGTAGTTTATACGTCTCTAAGAATGCATCCATCTCTTCCAGGTTATCATATTTGCTGGCATATAGTTGCTTATAATATGTTCTTAAAATTGTTTGTATCTCTTTGGTATTGATTGTGATCTCTCCTCTTTCATTCATGATTTTATTTATTTGAGTCCTTTCTCTTTTCTTTTTGATAAGTCTGGCCAGGGGTTTATCAATCTTATTAATTCTTCCAAAGAACCAGTTCCTAGTTTCGTTGATCTGTTCTACTGTTCTTTTGGTTTCTATTTCATTGATTTCTGCTCTGATCTTTATTATTTCTCTTCTGCTGGGTTTAGGCTTTATTTGCTGTTCTTTCTCCAGCTCCTTTAGGTGTAAAGTTAGGTTGTTTATTTGAGACCTTTCTTGTTTCTTGAGAAAGGCTTGTATTGCTATATACTTTCATCTTAGAACCACTTTTGCTGCATCCCAAAGATTTTGAACAGTTGTGTTTTGATTTTCATTTGTTTCCATGATTTTTTTTAATTCTTCTTTAATTTCCTGGTTGACTCATTCATTCTTTAGTAGGAAGCTCTTTAGCCTCCATGTATTTGAGTTCTTTCCAACTTTCCTCTTGTGATTGAGTTCCAGTTTCAAAGCATTGTGTTCCGAAAATATGCAGGGAATGATCCCAATCTTTTGGTACTGGTTGAGACCTGATTTGTGACCCAGGATGTGACCTATTCTGGAGAATGTTCCATGGGCACTAGAGAAGAATGTGTATTCTGTTGCTTTGAGATGGAATGTTCTGAATATATCTGTGAAGTTCATCTGGTCCAGTGTGTCATTTAAAGCCTTTATTTCCTTGTTGACTTTTTGCTTAGATGATCTGTCCATTTCAATGAGGGGTATGTTAAAGTCCCCTACTATTATTGTATTATTGTCAATGTGTTTCTTTGATTTTGTTATTAATTGGCTTATATAATTGGCTGCTCCCATGTTAGGGGCATAGATATTTACAATTGTTAGATCTTCTTGTTGGATAGACCCTTTAAGTATGATGTAGTGTCCTTCCTCATCTCTTATTACAGTCTTTGGTTTAAAATCTAATTTGTCTGATATAAGGATTGCCACCCCAGCTTTCTTTTGGTGTAAGTGGTTTTCCATCCCCTCACTTTCAATCTGGAAGTGTCTTTGGGTCTA
>NW_027850658.1:0-260 GCF_054177405.1 Leptonychotes weddellii
AGGTTGTTTGCTGTAGGTCACATAGCACACAAGTGGAGGAGTTGGGACACACACTCATGTTGGGTGCACTCCAAAGCCCATGCTCTTAATCACGAGGGCCTTCCAGCGTTCCTAAAAGGGCATCATCCTTCCTGAATGAGCCCCTTCAGGGCCTTCTTGACAGAGGGTGATGGAGTAGGAGGCAGAGGGGCTGGGTTCAGGCCCTACCTCTTCTTGGCCACAAGTCTCTTTAAGTCTCCTGCCAAGTGGGGAGAGTACCG
>NW_027850659.1:0-260 GCF_054177405.1 Leptonychotes weddellii
ATCACAAGTGATCACCTACAAGACTTTCTTGTAAGGCCTGGAAGGACTTGATCATGATCACCTCCGCCATATCTTAGGGTCATTGAAAAGAAAAACGTGCCACTCACAGTTCTTCCCAAACCCACTTGCGGATGCCACTGAGCCAGATGCCTATTCTCACGCTTCACAGCACCCTGCTGCCCCTTGGTTACAGCACCCATCACATGTGGTGTAGGGGGGCTGCCATTCCCCCCCACCGACACCCATGCTCGGGGAGGGCA
>NW_027850660.1:0-260 GCF_054177405.1 Leptonychotes weddellii
ACTTAAATGGTCCTTGCTCTCAGGCGTGTTTGCATTATAACAATGATTCCAGAGGGATAAAGTGCTGGATGTGGGCCTGGGTCAGTCCACCACTAGTAGTAGGATCTTTGGATGAGACTTCTGGACCATACTGTCCCTTTGAGCAAGAGGACTGAAACTCTGTTGGCTTGAGCGGGAAGTGGGCACTGTTTCCCGACTCGACAAAGCATTCGGCACTTCCCTGTGCCTTGCAGAGACGTACAGTCTCACAAAACAAGTAA
>NW_027850661.1:0-260 GCF_054177405.1 Leptonychotes weddellii
AGTCGCCCAACCAACTGAGCCACCCAGGCGCCCTAAAAAAGAATTTTTTTTTTAAATAAATATTCTAAAAGGTATTTGAGTAACATGTTGAACTATGAAAATAAAAGGCCTGTCTTCATTAAGGAAGCCTTTTATCTTTTTCCTCTTTTTAATTTTTTTTTTTTTTTTAAGATTTATTTGAGAGAGAGAGAGAGAGAGAGATGAGAGCATGAGCAGGGAGGAGGGGCAGAGGGAGAAACAGACTCCCTGCTGAGCGTCAG
>NW_027850662.1:0-260 GCF_054177405.1 Leptonychotes weddellii
ATGAAAAAAAAAAAAAGGATCAGCCATGACTTTAAGAAACATCAGGGGCACCTGGCTGGTGGACTGTGTGACTCTTGACCTCAGGGTCGTGAGTTCCAGCCCCACGTTGGGAGCAGAGATTACTAAAAATAAATAAACAAAACAGAAATTGTGACTGGAGATTTTAAAAAGAAATGGATGGCTCAATCAAGATTTTTTTAATGAGCATATAAAATATTTTATTTATTTTATTTATTTTTTAAAGATTTTTATTTATTTGA
>NW_027850663.1:0-260 GCF_054177405.1 Leptonychotes weddellii
AAAAAAAAAAAACCAACGAATTCTTCGTCATCACATTCTTGTTAATTCTCTAAATTGCATACCTGAATCCTATGCCACGGACTTATGATTTCTACTTTGTCTGCTTACCATTTCAACGGATACCTAACCATCAATTTTACCTTATTTTTAAGACAATTATTTTAGACTGTGTGTTTCCCACTAATGATTATTTCAACCAGTCCTTTTATATACATATGCATTGATTCAAAACATTTTATTTTATGGAAAAATGCAAAACA
>NW_027850664.1:0-260 GCF_054177405.1 Leptonychotes weddellii
AAAAAAAAAGGGAGAGAATATGATCAGGCAGGAGACTAGAACAAAGCCATACACTAGAGACTTAGGGTGTGTTTTGGTCTGTCAGAAGAAACTGTATTCCAAAATTTTAAAGAGAGAACAACTTATATATATATATATATATATATATATATATATGGTTAGCTACTATGAAGAGATAGAATATGACTCTAAAAATGAAAAATAAAAAACACTTTTTAAAAAAGGGATTGATAAAATGTTGGTTGAAAAAGGAAAAAAGA
>NW_027850665.1:0-260 GCF_054177405.1 Leptonychotes weddellii
GCATCGGGCTCCCTGCTCGGCAGGGAGTCTCCTTCTCCCTCTGACCCTCCTCCCTCTCATGCTCTCTGTCTTTCATTCTCTCTCTCACAAATAAATAAAATCTTTAAAAAATAATAATAATAAATAAATAAATAGTTCTGTGACATAAGTAGGAAAAGGCACTCATTTTTGGAGACTTACTTGTACCATATACTTTGCAAATTGTTTTGCGATATACTGTCTCATTTAGTTCTCTGACTCTTCTACTTTAAAAAAAAAAA
>NW_027850666.1:0-260 GCF_054177405.1 Leptonychotes weddellii
ATTCCTGAGGGTATTCAGGGCTAACACTGCCTGACTAATTTCCATGGCATGGATCCTACCCGTGACAAAATGTGCTCTGTGGTCAAAAAATGGTGGACCATGACTGAAGCTCATGTTGATGTCAAGACTACCGATGGTTATTTGCTTCCTCTATTTTGTGTTGGTTTTGCTACAAAACACAATATCAGATTTGGAAGCCTTCTTTCGCTCAGTGTAACAGGTCCACTGAATTCAGAAGAAGATGATGGAAATCATGACCC
>NW_027850667.1:0-260 GCF_054177405.1 Leptonychotes weddellii
GAAAGCTTCAGTCTGGGCAGTTGCATTAGGTAGGCCGGTCCTGGTCTCTTGGGATGGTCCTCCTCTGGCTTTAGGGACTGTTTCTTGAAACAAAACACAGGTCAGTTGAACGTACAATGGTGTCCCCTTCACAGAAACTAGGAAAAACACAAGAGGCTCTTCTGCACGACTTTCGCCTAATGGAACTTGACCAAGAGGCGTGACCGCATGGTGACCAGACGGTATCCCTGCCACCCAGGTGACGTGCTGCTCATCGGAGC
>NW_027850668.1:0-2045 GCF_054177405.1 Leptonychotes weddellii
AGAGTTCTCCCTGGAAAATTTAGAAGTGGCATTGCTTTAACCTCCTTGTTCCCAATATATAACAAAGAAATATGACCTTCCTTGGAGGCACAAATGTGTGATACTTATCAGAGCCATAATATCTTAGGAAAAATTTATTTAAAAATAAACACCATACAGAATGAGAAGGAAGACTGGCTCTGAGATCACATTGCCTAATGCCCAGTTAATATTTCCCACCGGCTATCTTACTAGCCACTGAAATTTAATATACCCAATAATGAATTAACTTTCTTTTCCCATATCTACACTTTCAAGCCTCAGCTACTGGAGATCCATTTCCTCATCTGCAAAATGAGAGGTTTGAGCAAAGGACCCTTCCAGCTCTGAAGCTATAATCTGCAGGGCAATTCTCAGTTCATGATTAATGTCTGCACAGTTCTCTAGAACTTAATTCTCTGAAACTAAATACTTTCAAATTATTTAAAATCATATTTTTACTGTGTTAATTATATATTTTTCACATTTTTTTTTCTCTAACCAAATGAAGCAAATTGAGCATTGTTGTAAATCACTGTAAGATCAGAGAATGAGGAGAGGTGAGGCAAGCTCCAGAGGAGGATTCCCACTCCAGGCCACATTCAGACCTCCAGGCATTGCTACCCTGCCTGAGTCCACTGAGAATAGCAGCAGCTGCCCACAGACCCAGGCAGCAGAAATGAAGCATCCTTTCTAAACTTTCTACTCCACCGTATGCTTCCTGGAACATTTCTGATTTCATTAGACAGAGCGGTTTCTCTGATGAAAACTGTTTCCAGAGCCCTCAGTTCAGAAGGAAATCACAGTGGTCTCTGGGGGAGTGCAGCCCTGGGTTCTGTATCAGATGCACAGCAGGGGGGCTGTCACAGGGCAGGGCTGAGCTGGGGAGAAGGAAGAAACCTCCTAGCTCCCACCTGCTCAGTGGTAGAGAAATTGTTGTCACAACCCAACTCCTGTTCTCTGTGTGATCACAGAGAACCCAAGGTTTTATTTGTACATCAGAGCTTGACATAAACCTTGAATACAGGTCTAAGGGGACACTGAGAGGAGTTCCAGAACTCTCACATGTTTACTTTTCAAACACCTACTTCTGGGACAGGCATCAAAATAAGAATCAATAGCTTTTATGTCCTGTTTACTCTTTCCTAGGTAAAGTGCCTCTTTACTATGAGACCGTTTTCTCCCTGTCCCTCTCGTTAACACAAGGGATATCAGAATGGGTAGCAGTCTCTTTTAGGTGGCTGTCAATTTGCCATTTTTTTGTGGTCAAATGTGAAAGAAATGTTACTATTTTTTAAGAAGCATAAGTTACAAGTTTTCCTCTATGTTTATCATTGAACTGTAACTGCCTTGAAGTTAGCATGCATGAAATATGAAATATTCCTGAAGAATTTTTAAAAAGATGACATGACTTTACAAAGAGAAATATAACTGTCAAGAACTCTAACCGCCTCAAACCAACTTGATCGAGACTCTCTTTTTATAGGCAGCTATTGTGAAGTCAAATTAAAAGCGTTCTTGGTGAATGTGGAACAAGAATAAAGAGGGCTACTTGTACATTTGAATTCTTGCATGTTTTGAATACTTAACAGCATAGTCTTTTCATGCCTCACTCTCTACAATGACACCAGACCTGCACAACCCACTTAATACTTTGGTTGTTCCCTGGACCGTTCTTGCTTGGCTAGTGTCTCCCTGTCCTATCCTTCCACTTGTATATATATGTTCATTCACCTTTCATCCAGAGAACAAACCCAACGATCAAAACCATTTTCTTTTTTGGTAATGTTTGTTATTTTATCTCACCTTTTTATCTTTTTAATTTTTTTTTTTAAGATTTTATTTATTTATTTGAGAGAGAGAGAATGAGAGACAGAGAGCATGAGAGGGAGGAGGGTCAGAGGGAGAAGCAGACTCCCTGCCGAGCAGGGAGCCCGATGTGGGACTCGATCCTGGGACTCCAGGATCATGACCTGAGCCGAAGGCAGTCGCTTAACCAACTGAGCCACCCAGGCGCCCTCACCTTT
>NW_027850669.1:0-260 GCF_054177405.1 Leptonychotes weddellii
TAATTAAAAGGGTATCAATAAGAGGGTTTTTAAAATTATGCTGTGTGGGCTTGAAGCACTGAGGGCAAAAGTGTTTGCCGTGAATTACCTGTGGGAGAGATCAAGGGCTCTTACTTATAACTGTGTTTTGCAGTTGGCCGAGGCCTCCTGGAATTCAGTGCGAAGGGCATGAAGAGCACAGTCTCGCAGATGGAGTCCCGGAGAGGGTGGGGCTTTTCAGCCCACCGCCAGCAGAGAAACTTTCTAGATTTGAGGGTTGA
>NW_027850670.1:0-260 GCF_054177405.1 Leptonychotes weddellii
ACAGATGTGTCTGTGGGGAGCAGCGGGGATCCACCCTCTTGGTTCTGGAGCCCACAGCTCGGAAATCAAGGTGCGGCCAGAGCCGGCCTCCCTCCCTGGCCTTGACGGGAGCGCCCTGCCTGCCTCCTCAAGCCTCCGGCCAGCCCGCCAGGCTCTGCCCATGAGTCCACACACTCCTCTGTGGGGACACGGCCAACCCCGAGGGTACAACAGTCTCATCTTGAGGTTCTTAACTAAATCTGCAAAGACCTGATTTCCAA
>NW_027850671.1:0-260 GCF_054177405.1 Leptonychotes weddellii
CACTTGTTGGGTCCCTGCTGGAGGAGCAGTGGCCCGACTGCACCATGGATCACTTTTTATCGCAACCCCAAGCTGAGAGCCTGCGCCTCGGCTCTGTCTCTGCAGCCGGCTTCCCCACTCTGATACCTGGGAGCTCTGCCACACTCAGGCACCCCCGGTCTTCCTGTGACCCCAAGGGTCCTGAGAGCACACTGTCCCGTGAGCGTTCCACCCCCCGCTTAGCCACTGGAGCGACGTCCCTCAGTGGAGCTGATTTCTAA
>NW_027850672.1:0-260 GCF_054177405.1 Leptonychotes weddellii
AAGAGTCTTGTCCTCCGGATTGGGACCACTGCCCCTGAGGATACAGAAATCCTTTAGTCCAGAGCAGTTCAGGGCTGCCAAGGCTACTTATTTCATTGACTTACCCATCCTCTTCTGCCTCCAAATTAGGGTGGGCAGGAGGTTAGAACTGCGGTGTGTTTACCTGCAGGAAGGCTGGAGGGATGGGCAAGGTAGCACAAACTTGAACACATTCCACTAGACTTTGTTCTTCTTTAGAGATAGCAGCTCCTGTGCACTGG
>NW_027850673.1:0-260 GCF_054177405.1 Leptonychotes weddellii
AGGCTGGTAAGCGATGGATGGGAAGGCTGCTAGCCATCAGAACTGCCCCCCGAGGCTGAGGACATGTGTGTGTCTCCCCTCTGCCCCGGGGCCCCCTTCCAGACTGTTCCTTCTCTTGGAAGCTTCTTGCTCATAAGGAGGGCTGCTTGGTTTCCCAGCTCGGACAGCAAAGACCACCAAGGCCCCGGGGACAAGATGCATGCTGGACCTGGAGGGTCTGGGCACCTCTGGCGAGCGGGTGCCTGCCAGGAGGGGGTGAG
>NW_027850674.1:0-260 GCF_054177405.1 Leptonychotes weddellii
CTGATTTGTAAATGCATATATTAGGTTTGTGTTACTTGCCTCAAAAATGATAAAATTTTTGGTTGGTGTTGGTCCTATGCCTTAATGATACTATAATTAAAAATCCAAACTTCTTCCATATGATAGTCCTACAAATATATAGCCTTATATGCTCTAGACCACTACATTTTCCACTCCACTTGACCTTCTCTATCCTGGGCTAAAATTCAAAGGACTTTCAATAGCTCAGTTCATGGCATAGCTTGCATTCTTTTAACCTA
>NW_027850675.1:0-260 GCF_054177405.1 Leptonychotes weddellii
CCTTCCCAGCGGCTCCTCCCACCCTCAATCACCTCCGATCTCCAGTGCACCCCACATCCTGTTCCACTCGGGGAGCCAGACCTCCCCCAGACTCTCGGCACTCTGACGTGCAGAGGGGGCAGGTAATGGGCTCCTTTGCTGATCACCTGCTCCAGCTTCATCCAGCCTCTTCCTTCTCTTCCTTTTTTCTTGGCTACTACTGGGCGTAACATTTAAAACATTGAATCATAAAATTGGTATTTGTTCAAAAGGCCACATAC
>NW_027850676.1:0-260 GCF_054177405.1 Leptonychotes weddellii
AGAGAACTTTCTCTGGCTAGAAGCACAGACATGCAGCAGAAAGAGAAGTCAGGGAAATTCAGGGCATGAAAGGGACTCAGACCATCGTTGCTGGAGGGGCCACGTGGAGAGGAACATGGGCAGTCTCTGGGAGCCAAGGCTGGCCCCCACTGGAAACGAGGACCCCACCTGCGTTACTGAATTCAGCCAACGACCCGCACGCCCTTGATGTGGATTCACTCTCAGAGGCTCCAAAAGGAACGGCCCATCCACACCTTGAT
>NW_027850677.1:0-260 GCF_054177405.1 Leptonychotes weddellii
CCGTGCTGCTGTGGGAGGGAGACCAGATTCCCTTCTGCTCCAGCCGTCTGCGAGATGGGGTGCATGTGCACGGCTCTCGTTACTGAGATGATGCGTGTGCTTTTGGCCTTGAAGGGAAGGAGCCATGGGAGGGGGACCCAGGGGGGGGACAGCGCCAGGGCCCCCTGCTGGGAAAGCAGAGTGGAACCCCAGCTGCCTGGAGGAAGGCACAATGGTGGGGTGGGGGGCTGGGTGGGAAGGGAGAGCTGGATGTCCCGGTC
>NW_027850678.1:0-260 GCF_054177405.1 Leptonychotes weddellii
TCAGTATCATTGTGGAGAACCAAGAGGGCCTCTAACTGTAACAATGTTCATGGTTGTGATGTTTTTTTTTTTTTTTTAAATAAAATTCCAAATGTTTATAAACAAACAAACAAAAAAAATGGTAGTACTTTTTGAGCTAATGATTCTACCTCTAGAAATCTGTCTTCAGAAAATGATATATCTGAACCAAATGCTACACGCTTAGATTTTTACCCCAGCATTATTTGAATTGCCAAATACCATGGTAAATCTCATGTTCA
>NW_027850679.1:0-2045 GCF_054177405.1 Leptonychotes weddellii
GGTGAGGCCTACTAGTTCACTTTAAAGGCAACCTGCTGGGGTGCCCGGGTGGCTCAGGTCATGATCCCGGGATCCTGGGATCGAGCCCCACATCGGACTCCCTGCTCCGCGGGAGGCCTGCTTCTCCCTTCTCCCACTCCCCCTGCTTGTGTTCCCTCTCTCGCTGTGTCTCTCTCTGTCAAATAAGTAAAAATCTTTTTTTTTTTTTTTAAAGATTTTTTAATTTATTTTTTGACAGAGAGAGACACAGCGAGAGAGGGAACACAAGCAGGGGGAGTGGGAGAGGGAGAAGCAGGCTCCCCGCGGAGCAGGGAGCCCGATGCGGGGCTCGATCCCAGGACCCGGGATCACGACCTGAGCTGAAGGCAGTCGCTTAACCGACTGAGCCACCCAGGCACCCCTAGCATCACTTCTGAGACAGGTGTAGAGAAACATCACTCTGATTTTGCACAAGAGGGAAAATGAGGCTGAGATGGGACAGGCAGGCTAGGTCTTAGTACCCAGACAACCAGATGTCCAGTAAGAACCTGCTATATTGCCTGGGGGTAAATCATTCTTAGTAAACCTGAACTTCAAAGGGCTTTTTTTCTGGGGGCGGGGGGTGCGCCAGCTTGTTTATTGATAAATAAGACATTTCTCCAAAGTCATGTCTAATACCAAGATGGCATTTCTCTATGTTGTTCTGGTTAATAAAGATAAGAGCTAATGAAGGCAAATGGCTACAGTGAGTCATCTTAGGGGAAGAAAAGAAAGGGAACAAAGGAGAACATTCTTGGGCGCAAACCCAGCCGGCTGCACGTTAGAGTCCGTAAGTACAGAATGTGGCACCAATCTTCACCTGCAGAGATTCGTCCTGGCTGATGAGAAGCAGTCCTCATCAAACACTGACAAGGACACGTGAGAAAATGTCGCCTACATCAGTGCCACCTGGACGTGATCCCTCTTAATGAACAGAACAAGAGTGAACTTCAATGTTAAAAAAAAAAAAAAGGAAAAATTAAAACTGAAACTAATCCATATTCTCTCTGTCATTCACAGGGGTCTCTCTCTGTTCCCCGATCTGTATCTGCATGGGTTCATTTTTTTGTTTAAAGGTTTTATTTATTTGAGAGAGAGTGCGCGATTGTGTGCACGCGAGCATGAGTGGGGGGGGGGCGCAGAGGGAGAGGGAGAAGCAGACTCCCCGCTGAGCAGGGAGCCTGACCTGGGGCGTGACCCCAGGACCCATGACCTGAAGGCAGACGCTTAAGCCACTGAGTCACCTGGGCGCCCCAGGTGTTCACGTTCATTAACGACGGCGGACATATACATGTTTCCCGTTCTCGCATTGCTCTGTTTTTCCAAGTTCCACTTTAATTACTTCCCTGAATTACTTCTCTGTTGTTAGACATTCGACTCATTCCAATTTCAGACCCGAGTCTCAAAGAGACAGCGTTCCAGAGGCAAAGGTTAGATATGTTTTATGATGTTAGACTGGTCATCACCAAACTGCTTTTCCAAAGGACTGCACCACCCAGGACACCCGTGCAGGAGAATATGGATAAAGACAGAAAATCCTGGAAGGCGACACGACAGAAGGAAGACTCACTGTAGCTGGGTGGGATCATGGTGTTTCCCCTCGTTTCTCTAGTTTCCAAATTTTCTGCGATGCTGGTATGACTTTGATAATTAAAAACTAAAAGGTTAGCATGAGGAGGAAGCTGGGTGCAGGGCCTATTTGTAGGAACTCTCTGCATAATCTCTTTAGAACTCTTCCATAAATCTAAAATTTTTTCAAAATACAAGTTTGAGAAAAAGCTCAAAGGAGATGGTGGCCATTTCTTCTTTTTTTTTTTTTTTGACAGCTATTTTTTTTTTATTCTTATGTTAATCCCCATACATTACATCATTAGTTTTAGATGAAGTGTTCCATGATTCATTGTTTGTGCATAACACCCAGTGCTCCATGCAGAACGTGCCCTCCTCAATACCCACCACCAGGCTAACCCATCCCCCCACCCCCCTCCCCTCTAGAACCCTGTTTGTTTTTCAGAGTCCATCGTCTC
>NW_027850680.1:0-260 GCF_054177405.1 Leptonychotes weddellii
CTCATGCTCTCTGTCTCTCATTCTCTCTCTCTCAAATAAATAAATAAAATCTTTAAAAATTAAAAAAAAAAGATTCCCAAGAAATCTAAATTAAAAAATATAGAACTAGTGAGTTCAACAAGTTTGCAATATACAAGATAAACATACGAAAATCAATTGCACTTCATTATTCTAGCAATGAACACCAAAATTAAAAATAGGGTCACATAACATTTACAATTGCTAAAAAAAAAAAAAAAAAGAAAGAAAAAAGAAAGAAA
>NW_027850681.1:0-260 GCF_054177405.1 Leptonychotes weddellii
ATTTGTTAGTTCAGAAGAAAATGGCTGGAGGGTTTATCGTAGACTAAAACCTGACGTCAATCCTAATCTCATTTTCAATTGCTGTGACTCAGGGGTGATGTTGACTTTGCAGCTGACACTTAGTGCTGCCAACCTCCCCTTCTCTTTCTTTGTTTTTGCTTCTTTTTTGTCACCCCACCAACATCGTTCTCTTTCTTTTTATGAGAGTTAAGGATTAAGGTGTAAAGGAGATTATGTAATATACTGATTATTTAGCCATG
>NW_027850682.1:0-260 GCF_054177405.1 Leptonychotes weddellii
GAGGGCACGTACTGCATGCAGCACTGGGTGTTATATGCAAACAATGAATCATGGAACACTGCATCAAAAACTAATGATGTAATGTATGGTGATTAACGCAACATTAAAAAAAAAATGTTATCTCACAGTTTCTGTGGATCAGGAGTCCAGCCAGGCATGGTTTAACTGGGTCCTCTGCCTCAGGGATTCTCATGGAGCTTCAGCCAAGGTGTTGGCCGGGGCTATGGTCTCATGTGAAGGTTTGACTGGGGAGGGACCCA
>NW_027850683.1:0-260 GCF_054177405.1 Leptonychotes weddellii
GAATCATGGAACACTACATCTAAAACTAATGATGTAATGTATGGGGATTAACATAAGAATAAAAAAAAAAGAGTGCCTTAGGCTTCCCCTCTAGAGAGTTTGATTTAATTGTTCCAGGGGCAAGGCATACATAGGGCCTGCTTTTGTTGTTATTTTAGGCTCTCTAGATAATTCTTTTTTTTTTTTTTAGATTTTATTTATTTGACAGAGACACAGTGAGAGAGGGAACACAAGCAGGGAGAGTGGGAGAGGGAGAAGCA
>NW_027850684.1:0-260 GCF_054177405.1 Leptonychotes weddellii
CCGTGCTGCTGTGGGAGGGAGACCAGATTCCCTTCTGCTCCAGCCGTCTGCGAGATGGGGGGCATGTGCACGGCTCTCGTTACTGAGATGATGCGTGTGCTTTTGGCCTTGAAGGGAAGGAGCCATGGGAGGGGGACCCAGGGGGGGGACAGCGCCAGGGCCCCCTGCTGGGAAAGCAGAGTGGAACCCCAGCTGCCTGCTAGATGGAGGGCAGAGGAAGGCACGATGGTGGGGTGGGGGGCTGGGTGGGAAGGGAGAGC
>NW_027850685.1:0-260 GCF_054177405.1 Leptonychotes weddellii
GGGTCCCCGGGTAGGAGAGCCGGGAGCTGTGGGCGCGCGCGGAGGTTACTGTGTCGGGCTCCTCCCTGCAGGGCTCCCCCGGGCCCCCCGGGCTCCAGGCGCCGCGTCTCCACTGCTGGTCCCGGGGGCGAAGGGCCTCACTCTGACCGCAGACCCGAGCCGCCAGCGACGCGTCCGCGCGGCCCTCCGGGGGCCGAGTCCGCACCTGTCGCCCCCGAGGCCAAATCCCGACCTCTGCGGGCGACCCCAGGAGGCGCACA
>NW_027850686.1:0-260 GCF_054177405.1 Leptonychotes weddellii
ACTCCACACCCACATCTTGGGGTCTCAGGTCATCCCCACATCTTGTCATTTTCAGAGGCTAGAGCACCAGAGAAGAACGTGACACATACTCTCAAATCCCACGACACATAACATGTTATGTTTATACTTCCAGATTTTCTCTCTTACCAATAGAAATTCATGAACATAAGTGTGGGCATATATGTTTATGTGTCCTTTTATCTACATAATTATAAAAATGTTCTTTGGGAACTTTTTCCCCTACCTAATATATCATAATA
>NW_027850687.1:0-260 GCF_054177405.1 Leptonychotes weddellii
CTTTTGTTATTCAAATAAATAAATAAAAAATAAATAAATAAACAAACTAAGCGCCATGTTTGAGGGCATCAGCAGATCAGAGAGTGAGACCTGATTTATAAAGTCAGGAAGGAGTTGATACCCAGGCCCCATGACTCTGAATGTCTGGTATTTGGAGAAGCCACTGAACAAGGGGGGAAGCATTTTGGACAAGGCCCGTGATTCTGGAAGAGAGATACACAGACCTGCCTAAGAGAGATACAGGGATACGGAGAAGGGGC
>NW_027850688.1:0-260 GCF_054177405.1 Leptonychotes weddellii
AGATGGCGGAGGAGTACGAGACCTGGATTTCGTCTCCTCTCAGGAATTCAGCTGGATAGGGATCAAACCATTCTGAACACCTACAAACTCAACAGGAGATCGAAGAAAAGAAGAGCAACAACTCTCTCATCAGAAAAGCGACCACTTTCTGGAAGGTAGGACGTGCGGAGAAGTGAATCCGAGGCGATATTCGGGAGGAAAGACGGCGGGGGAGGGGCCTCCATCGGCCGCTTCTGGCAAGTGATAGAACCACGGAGCAC
>NW_027850689.1:0-260 GCF_054177405.1 Leptonychotes weddellii
GAGATCATGACCTGAGCTAAAACCAAGAGTCGGCCACTCAACCAACTGAGCCATGCAGGTGCCCCCCAACCCCATGGGGGTGTATTTAGAATGTGACACCATCTGACTCCTGTCTTATGACAGAAACAGTCACTGGGCTTGAATGACCTAGAAACATGGACTTCAGATCTCCCAACTTGCTTTGCTCCCCAGAGGCACCAGCCTTTCCACGTCTCCATATACACCTCTTAAAAATGACCATAACAAATGACCTCCCTCAC
>NW_027850690.1:0-2044 GCF_054177405.1 Leptonychotes weddellii
GGAAGATTGCTGTGTGTTGTCTTGGCGTCCTCAAGGAACCCTTAGAGAAATCTCTGCGTGGGGCCCTGAGGAGAGTCAGCAAGGCATGGACCCATTGCACGCAGTGGGGAGCCCGCTTTCTGAGGAGTGCGGCGTGGAGAAGGCCTGTCCATTCGGGCTCCCGCCAGGTTTCCACCATCCCTGACGGCCCTCGTGAGCAGGTGGTCTCACCTCCCAGCTGCTCCCACAACAGGGACCCCAAGGGCAGCTTCGGGAGGGGCTGGAGTGCAGGGGGAGGATTTCCAAGGGGACGCACGTCCTACCTGATGGAGCCGACACTGCTACCGGTGGGAACCACGACAAATACTACGTGTCCTCCCACAGAGTCACAGGCAGCAGGAGAGAGAGGCTCGGGGACTGGAAGTGCTCCTGAAGGTGGCATGTGCTCTCATTGCTGGGCCATCCCGCCTCTCTAACTGTCCCTGCTGCAGGCTGGGGTGGGGTGGCAGGGCAGGGGGGCTCTCCGGAGGAGGAGGCCTCTGAGCTGAATACTGATCGATGAGGAGGAGTTCCCGATGGTGCTTTCACAGTTTAAAGAGCATTGGAATCTCTTGGAGACTTTGTCACAGAACAATTCAGATTCCTCAGGTTGTGGAGCTGAGACCCTGCACGGCACCCATATGCTGTCTATGCTGGGACCAGATGTGGAATAACAAGGATCCTTAGATGATGATGGGATAGGAGTGGGGGAAGTTGGTTTGTGCAGGAGAATTTCTGGCAGAAGGCTCGGCACAGGCCAAACACAGGGGAGAAAACAGCCTAGTCTGGGTGAGCAAGGCAAGTTTGTGCTGTTAGTTTTCTGGAGTCCAGTGACGATTGGCTCAGAAGGGAATTCTACCAAACATTTAAAGAAAAATTAATACCTATTTTTCTGAAGCAGTTTCAAAAAAAGAAATGGAAGGAAAACTTCCAAACTCATTCTATAAGGTCAGCATCACCTTGATCCCAAAATCAAAGACCCCAATAAAAAGAATTTCAGACCAATACCCTTGATGAAAATGGATGCAAAAATTCTGGCTAAAATACTAGCCAATAGGATCCAACAGTACATTAAAAGGATTATCCTCCAAGACCAACAACAAAAAAAGCATCCAAACTGACAAAGTAGAAGTCAAACTCTCACTCTTCACAAATGTCATGATACTCTATGTGGAAAACCCAAAAGACTCCACCTCCAAATTCCTAGAACTCATACATGGAATTCTTTGACTTCAACTGTAGCAACTTCTTTCTAGACACGTCTCCAAAGGCAAGGGAAACAAAAGCAAAACTGAACTACTGGAACTTCATAAAAATAAAAAGCTTTGCACAGCAAAGGAAATAGTCGACAAAACCAAAAGACAACTGACAGAATGGGAGAAGATATTCCCTATTTTCTTATCAGATATAGGGCTAGTATCCAAAATCTATAATGAATTTATCCAACCCCACACCCAAAGAACAAAGAATCCAATCAAGAAATGGGCAGAAGACATGAACAGACATTTTTCCAAAGAAGACATCCAAACGGCCAACAGACACATGAAAAAGTGCTCAACATCACTCGACATCAGGGAAATCCAAATCAAAACCTCAATGAGATATCACCTCACACCGATCAGAATGGCTAAAATTAACAAGTCAGGAAAAGACAGATGTTGGTGGAGATGTGGAGAAAGGGGAATCCTCCTACACTGTTGGTGGGAATGCAAGCTGGTGCAGCCACTCTGGAAAACAGTATGGACGTTCTTCAAAAAGTTGAAAATAGAGCTACCATACGATCTAGCAATTGCACTACTGAGTATTTACCCCAAAGATACAAATGTAGGGATCCGAAGGGGTACGTGCACCCCACTGTTTATAACAGTAATGTCCACAATAGCCAAACTGTGGAAAGAGCCAAGATGTTCATCGACAGATGAATGGATAAAGAAGAAGTGGTATATATATACAATGGAATACTATGCAGCCATCAAAAAGAATGAAATCTTGCCATTTACAACGACATGGATGGAACTGGAGGGTA
>NW_027850691.1:0-260 GCF_054177405.1 Leptonychotes weddellii
AGTCGCCCAACCAACTGAGCCACCCAGGCGCCCTAAAAAAGAATTTTTTTTTTAAATAAATATTCTAAAAGGTATTTGAGTAACATGTTGAACTATGAAAATAAAAGGCCTGTCTTCATTAAGGAAGCCTTTTATCTTTTTCCTCTTTTTAATTTTTTTTTTTTTTTTAAGATTTATTTGAGAGAGAGAGAGAGAGAGATGAGAGCATGAGCAGGGAGGAGGGGCAGAGGGAGAAACAGACTCCCTGCTGAGCGTCAGGA
>NW_027850692.1:0-260 GCF_054177405.1 Leptonychotes weddellii
CTGCCAGGCCTGTGGCACTGGCCTGTATAGGACACTGGGATTATTAGTAAATCTCCCTTCTTTATGACCCAGGCACCTTTCAGACTCTTACTTCTATGCTGTATCTCTGTTGGCTGTTTGTTATGCTCCCTTTCTGGGGGTGAGGACTCCATTTTCTCTTGCTCTCCCAGAGCTGAGCCCACTGATTTTTTAAAATTCCAGGTTTTAAATCCCTCTGGTTCTAAGAAAATAATGAAATTTGGCTCTTCTGGTTTTAAAAG
>NW_027850693.1:0-260 GCF_054177405.1 Leptonychotes weddellii
AGGAATTCTGACTTGGAGTTTTCAACATCAATGAGTTTAAAATGATTCTAGTATTTGGCCGCAGTTCAAATATACATATCAGCATGCAGCTTAGTGGTTGTATAGAGTACGGTGTCAATGATGCCAGAGTTGTGACATGTATCCCTTTAGTATCATTAATTAAAAACAAACCACTAGGGGCGCCCGGGTGGCTCAGTCGTTAAGCGTCTGCCTTCGGCTCAGGTCATGATCCCGGGGTCCTGGGATCGAGCCCTGCATCG
>NW_027850694.1:0-260 GCF_054177405.1 Leptonychotes weddellii
ATATAAATGTTTGCTTATGATTTTAGGGGGCTCATAGACCCTCAAAGCCTTTATCTCAACCCTCATCTTTTACAAAAGAGAAAGTTGAGGCCCAGAGATGTGATTTGTGAAAGGCTGCAGAATTTAGCTAATGACAGAGCTAGGCTAAAACACAGAGCCTTTAACTCTGCTGTACTGCCCCCATCAAAAACGAGTAAGTCGGGCGCCTGGGTGGCTCAGTTGGTTAAGCGACTGCCTTCGGCTCAGATCATGATCCTGGA
>NW_027850695.1:0-260 GCF_054177405.1 Leptonychotes weddellii
CCTGTCATTCTTCTGGCATCAAGTAAGAGAAAGGAAAATAAACTTTTTTGTTTGTGAAGACAGAAAAACATACCCGAAACCACTATAATATAGTAACCGGAAACTTATTACTACTCAGAGTTCAGAACAAAAATCAACAGCCAAACATGCCCTTCAGAGGCACAATAAAATCTTTTACATGTTGTCCTGATTAAAATGGAGTCTGGAAACAAAGCATGAAACATCTCTACTATATTAAAAATCAAGAACAAATAAACTGA
>NW_027850696.1:0-260 GCF_054177405.1 Leptonychotes weddellii
ACTGCTTTTCTCTGGGGGCTCACTGAGGAGCGGGGCCCTGAGTTCTCGGCTCCTCCGGGCTGGAGATTGGGAGGCCGCCATTTTCACTCTCCGCCTCCAAAGCTGTACGGAAAGCTTGCAGGGAACAAACGCTCCTGAGAGCAAACCCAAGCAGATAACTTAGCCTGGACCAGGCAAGGGCGGGGCAATTCCGCCTCCAGCAAAGACATTTGGGAACTATGGCAACAGGCCCCTCCCCCAGGAGATCAGCAAGAACAGCC
>NW_027850697.1:0-260 GCF_054177405.1 Leptonychotes weddellii
TATTTCCTTCTTTGATTCTCACCATATTACAGAGCTGACATAAGCCTTGAACACTTTGATGATAATAAGGGTTAACTTTATGCTCAACATCGCTCGGCATCAGGGAAATCCAAATCAAAACCTCAATGAGATACCACCTCACACCAGTCAGAATGGCTAAAATTAACAAGTCAGGATATGACAGACGTTGGCAGGGATGCAGAGAAAGGGGAACCCTCCTACATTATTGGTGGGAATGCAACTGGTGCAGCCACTCTGGA
>NW_027850698.1:0-260 GCF_054177405.1 Leptonychotes weddellii
ACAACTCAATTTAAGGTTAACTGATTGCATTTGGAACAGAGTATGGGGATGTTCATGGCTTAGGGGTTGTGGAAAACAATTGAGATCTTGGTGGTGAGCAATTAAGAGGAGGCTTGTAACCTCATGAGAGAAGCAAGCTAAATGGTAGATGAACCAGAAGTTTAAAAGGGAGAATCAGAGAAAGAGACAGTAAAAAACGATAACTCCTACGGTGGAAACAAATCTCAAAGTTTCTCTTCAAAGATCACCTCGCGGGGCGC
>NW_027850699.1:0-260 GCF_054177405.1 Leptonychotes weddellii
GACAGTTTAAACCTCCCAGTACCTCTGAGTACATGTCAGGTAAGAGTGGGTTTCTTTTCCTTTTTTTTTTTTTATAAGATTTTATTTATTTATTTGACAGAGAGAGAGATAGCGAGAACAGGAACGCAAGGAGGGGGAGTGGGAGAGGGAGAAGCAGGCTTCCCACTGAGCAGGGAGCCCAATGTGGGGCTCGATCCCAGGACCCTGGGATCATGACCTGAGCCGAAGGCAGACGCTTAATGACTGACCCACCCAGGCAC
>NW_027850700.1:0-13302 GCF_054177405.1 Leptonychotes weddellii
GAATAAAATATACATCAACTTCTTTAACCTTCTCTTTTACATTGTTTTCAAATAAGCATTCTGGGATGTATTATTTTGTGGGTTCAGTTTAATTTTTAAAATATATTTTAATAGGATTTTTTTTTGAATCATTGGAGCCCTAGAAACTCATTTAAAAGAAAACCTCAAAATACTGGCCCTGCATATTACTGATTCTATGAATCAGTCATGAGTAAGAACCAAGTGAAAGAAGGTAATTTTTAGGGGATTTTTGAAATGTAAGTCACTATTCTAATTTCAATTTTGAAATTAAGCGACAAGCCCTATAAGTAATAATGACAAATAATATGCATAGCAGTTACACATTTGGATGCTGAAAGCTAAAACAGTTTCATGATAGTACAAACAGAGCTAAGTCACCATATCTGTTGCTTTATTCTATTTTCACTGCCCAGTGATCTCTGAATGTGACTAACACCCAATTCTACCAGAAGAATCCTGTCAATGTGGGATCCATATCAAAATAAATTGAAATGAAATAAATTTTCTTCCCATACTTTCAAGGGTGTCCCCCCAGAGTCTAAAAATATGTCTCAAGTTCCTTCTCCTTATGTAAAGATTTCTAAAATCTTATAGTTCAGAGATTACTCTCATATATCTATTTCATTGTTTTAGATCCCCATGAGTCAGTCATTGGATAGCCCCCAATATATGATATGGCAGCACTGTGGTTGATAATAAAGCCAGATCTGGGTTCAAATTCAGCTGTTGCCATTTAGTGTCCAGGTAACTGGCAAATTATTTCATTACTTGAAGCTTCATTTTCTTCAACTGTGCAGTAGAACCTCTCTCATAGTAGTGTTGTGAGGATTAAATGATGGGAAAAATGAATAATAAGTACTTAGCAGAATGAACATCCACTAAATGTTTCCTCTATTGATATTTTTAATATTATGTCAAGGAGTTGATTGCTACAGGGAAATGAGCTACTAGTATGAAGCCAACATTATTTTCCTTCTTCCAAAGTTAGCAGTATTTTAATGTTCCAAAAATATTTCAAATACATTTTTGGTATAATACCACCTACATATAACACAAGGTTTTACTTATTTTAGGGGATTTTGTGTGTGTGTGTGTGTAATGTTTTCTAAATGCATCACTAGAGTCACTTAGTGCAGGAGAAAAGCAACAGTGAAAACAATATCCAGTATCCAGTCAGACCAATATTCAGGCCACAATGAAATGGGTGTTTTCTTCTCCTCGCCCCCCATCCCATTAACACTGCTCTCATTTCCTGGTAGATCAGTGAGACAATGAAGC
This sequence comes from Leptonychotes weddellii, assembly GCF_054177405.1. Lineage (NCBI taxonomy): Eukaryota > Metazoa > Chordata > Mammalia > Carnivora > Phocidae > Leptonychotes > Leptonychotes weddellii. The sequence continues at coordinate 1,300 of NW_027850700.1, forward strand.
ATTCGAGAGAATTTTCAGCAATTGAAACTATAAATTGCAAAACAACTAAATGTCTAAAGTGGCTGGCGCTGGGTTGAATTTCCATTTTTCTCATTTCTTTTCAGATTCATTATCCTTAGAGATTCTACTACATATGCAGTTATTCAATTAATTCCAACAGGGTCACAGGTTTGCAGAGAAAATTTAGAAAATGGACATATATTCATCCTGTCAGTATAAATGCTTAGAATTAAGATTGAGGGTCTAAACATCATTAAGAGTCATTTTTTTTCTTCCTCTTTAAAGCAATTTTAATAAGCTTTTGTGCTGTCAAAAGGCAAACTAATAAACCCAGATTGTAAAATCCTTGTTTGTGATGAAAGCAGAGATACCAGAGTGGATGTTTTTCTGAGTTGCTGTATACAACTAGGATAGAGAAGTGAAATCTAAAATTAGGGCCGCTTACATTTACTTTTCTCTTAAACTTGGCCCAAAGTGGCAAAAATCTGATTGTGTCTCCTGGTCAGTTATGGAAGTCCCTAAAAGTTTAAAACTTGCTGATTGCTTAATTATCTGATTTCACTCAACCTCCAATCTACTTCTAAGATAAAGAAGTCTTTTAATGTATCTGCATAATACAGAGAAGAGAGAAAATGCCAACAGTGGGCTTTGCATATCTGTCTACACATCTTATTGATGATATTGACATACCAATTAATAAAGCTGTGCTAATTCATCTGAAAAACTGGGGAGCTACAAGTCACCTCACTTTATTTCAGAATTACTTTTTAATCATTTAATTATTCCAATTCAGGGATGGTGAGCGTAGGTAGACATCTCTTCTGCTTAAGTATGTGAATTGTGATTATAGCAATTAGAGGAAAAAATGGTTCAAAGTTTTCATTCAAACAAGAATATTGTGTGTGTGTGTGTGTGTGTGTGTGTGTGAAATACGAGCATCATATCTCAACATTTTCAATAGTTTGCAGACGAATATGCACTACTTCCTAGAAGAAATGTCTTTAAAATTTTCAATGCTGATTTCCTTAAAGTCTTAACTAGAAATAACAAATATCTAATTAAAACAAGAATTCTGCTTCCCGTAATGGTAGACTAGATAATTCAGAACAATATTCCCATTGAGAACCTCTAGAAAACAAAGGGAGGAGGGGGCCAAACAAAAACTAGTCTACTTAAAGGCACTGGAGAGCTACAACACAGAATGAAGTATTACTGAGAAATGGGAAAATAGAGGCAGAGGGAAATGATCCCAGAGTTTAGGACCCATTTTACTCCAGGAGACTTGTTATTTTCAATGGGGAGAGAGTAAAAGACCCTGAGGATGGTGCTGCTTTGGACAGCCTTGACGAACTAAGGCTACAAGGATTTGTCATCTAGGGGCAGTGAATGGGTTGTTGGAGGAGCCCTGATAAGCCTTCCTAATTTTGACTTAGAGGCAAATAGATAAAGATAGAGATAGAGATATGCATGCTATACCCAGTGAGTAAGCGTAAACCAGAAGTATAGACTGGAGCTCAGTTTTTAGTTATCTCAATCCCTGCAGATGGGGATCTTATGGCAGAAGCAATGTGAATTTTCACTGGAGAAAGATAACATCTTCTTAGGTCACAATTTGCTTTCTTAAACATTTTTGAAGATATGATGCCTGTCACACAATGAGAGTTCTCACTTAGCAAAGTAAGAAGAAAATGGCCTTTATTCAATAAAAGTTACTTACTGAAAGCCTGTAATATACATTATACTGATTGGTTAAATGTTAAAAGCTTTTACTTTGCTATCAAAACAAGGCAATCATGTCGACTATTGTCATTCCTATACAACACTATACTACACTATACTACAGAGCTACGTGATGTGGGCATAAATGACATTTGAGGTCAGACTTTTTTTTGTTGTGTGAGGTGGCCTGTGCATTATGGATATCTGGCAGCATATCTGGCCTCTATCCACTAGGGGCTCGTAGCACTCTTTGAGTTGTGACATCGAAAATGTCCACACACTGTCAGATCTCTCCTGAGGGACAAAATTGCCCTGGGTTGTGAACCAGTTCTCTATTGGAATGTCCAGATGATAAATAAGGCAAATAGAAAAGAAGGAAGGAAGGAAGGAAGGAAGGAAGGAAGGAAGGAAGGAAGGAAGGAAGAAGGATGGATGGGAGGAAGGCTGGAAACTCTAGAACGAATTTAATGCAAGATGGGCAAGACTTCTACATAGAACACTATAAAATATTTAGGAACCATAAAGAGGATCTAGTAAATGTTAAAGTTTTAGAACATATAAATACTCAATATTGCAAAAAATAAGCATACGAGATACTGTATCAAGTACTGGAACATTGGAATACTGAATATTGTACAGTATCAAAATGGTCAATATTGTAATTATATGATGTCTCCTCAAACTGATCAATAGATTCAATACAAAAAGACAACTAATCAAATGGGCAAAGGATCTGAATATGCATCTCTCAAGAGAATACCCAAAATGTCACTAAATATATAAAAAGGTAGCCACCCTCATTAGTTCTCAAGAAAATGCCCTGAAAGTACAATGAAATAAAACCAGTACCTTACTCACAAGAAAGGCTAAAATTAAAATGATTGAAAGTGTTTGTGAAAATGTGGAGTAACAGCAACTCTCATAAACACTGGGCAGGAGTATAAATTGCTAAAACCACTTGGGCAAACAGGTTAACATTATCTACCGAGGTTGAAAATGTGCAATTCTACAACTAGATACGCACCCAATAGAAAAGCATGCTTGTGAATCAAGAGAGACGTGTCCAACTATGTTCTGACTAGCGTTAAGAGTCACAAACTGGAAACAGTCCAAGTGTCCATCACTGGTAGAACGGGTAAGTAAATTAAAGTATACTGATGCTATGGAACACTAAGTGGTAATAAAATGAGCAAACTACAGCTATGCAAAAGCATGGATGACTCTCAAAAACGTAATGCCCAGAGAAAAGGCTGGACACAAAACAGGGCATATTTTGTGACATATTTTATGATCTCATTTACATATAACTCAAAAATAAGAACAAGTAACTGTAATGTTTGGAGATCCTTGCTTAGGAAATACAACTCTGATGAAAGGTAAGCAAGTGGTTTCAGTACAATTCAGCACAGTGGCTTCCTTTGGTGGGAAACAGAGGTAAGCAGTTAGGAAGTTCATGGTGGGCTCCCTGGGCAGCTGGCAATGTTCTATTTCTTAATCCAAGGGAATCAAGTGAGAATTCACTGAGTTGCTTGGGTGTGCACCCCTGCGTGTGAGCATCACTCTCTTAAGTCTTTATTTCATAATAGAAAAGATATAAAAGCAAGCAACTAAACAAAAAGCTATTGCTATAAATTTAAAGTTTCTAAATCTCTGAGATTTATTTATTTGGGTTTTATACTTAGTTTCATTTGCTCTGGTGCATTACTACTCTAGTGATTATCTACTTGAGGATAGTAAGGGAGAAAATAATAGATAAGCAAGGGAGAACTGTAGATGAATGTAAACACACAACCCTAGACAGAAGTAAAAAAGATAAAACCTAAAAATAAAAGATGAAATAAAACAATAGATTAAACATATATAGAGCATAAATAAATCAAAGGAAAATCATAACCCTCATGCTCACCTATTTTCTTCAAAGTTTACCTACTCCAAGCATGAACTACCATTTAAAACTTTATGGCACCACGAGGCAGAAAGTCTCTCATGCTACCTTTGGGAAGTAACACATGGTCACCAACAAATAGTTCAATTTCTTTATCAGATTAACTAGTTACCTGGCAATACCTCCAGGTAAATTCTGATTAAAGGAAAGACAAATTTAGTATAAGCTCTTCGAGGTTAGGAATCAGGTCTCATCTTTTTTCTGTATTTCCATTTTGGAAAGCAACGATTGTAAGGGTAAGAGAGTATCAAATCCAACTCTGCTCTCTCTAAGATAGTCCTTTAAACTTTTCGAGACTAGAACTTGGTGTTGAACAAAAGTTTTCTTTAGAAAGTCCAGGAAAATGAAGCCAACTGAAGAACACACAAGATGGTAGAAGTGAGATAGAAGATTCTTCTATGTATACATATGACATGTAGTGGGTAAAGTGGCTCTCTGTGGTTAGTTTTTAACATGTTTCAGTGTTTCCTTCTAGCCTTAACTAGAAGTCTAGAGTGAATTACCTCCTCTTGTTACATCTTGACTACCAGGTGGCCAAGCCAAATCAGACCTATATTCAAATCAGCACCCACTGTGAACAGATTTTTAAGGCAAGTAAAAATATATTCCAGCCCTGGAGAGTATAGTGTGTCCAGACTTCCGCATACAATGAAAAGCCCTATATACCCTGATAGGACCAAGCAAGTGGATTGTGTTCTGCGAGCAAGCAAGAACCAGGCACATGACAGAAAGCGAAGAGCAGGACATTCCACTCTGCATTTTGCACATGACAAAATGCGCTAAGAAGTTATATCTGTCCTTAGCTAAGAATCTAATTTAGGTAGCAATGGGAAATAAGACACCTCCTTTGAGTTTTAACCCATCAAGCCCAATTGCCAAAAGTTCAATAGAAAGAAACAGAAAACAATCTGATCTGTCAGGGATTTTATTAGCTTCCCCTAAGTGATATCTGAAAGCTCTGATATACCCATGAAACTGCCACAGTCAAATAAAATAAAAAATGACAGAAATCAAGTAAAGCCAGGCTAGGGTTTCAAACAAGCCTCATATGCTTCTGCTTCTCAGATTACTCTCTCATCTCAGGTCAGAGGGAGGTGTGAAAGAAGGCGAGCAGACAAAATGCCTGGGGCAGCCCTCGGAAATATACTAAAAGAGGACATTCAAAAGTTGGTCACACTAGAATGATTATTTCTGGCAGGCATGATGGCAGAAAGCAAGGGTGTGAGGCTACAAATTGTCAGAGACTGATAAGAAAATAACCTATTACCTACAAAAAAAATGCATTCTATTTCCCAGGCCCTGGAAACACCTTATAAAAATGGGATGTACAGAGGGGAGGGGACCAGAATGGGTGAGTGAAATCAGGTAACTTACTTTATAAGACACATAGCTCATCATCATTCTGATGAAGTTAGAATATGAATAAAATCACAACCCTTTCAAAACAATTCACTTATCATGAATATGAGTATTTATCTCTTTTAAACTGGATCCTACTTGTATAGTCCAAAATCTGGTTATTTAACAATATTCAAATAAATAAGCATATTCATCCTTTCCCATACTAGGGCCCAGGATAAAGCAAGGACTATGAGAGAAAATAAAATTTGGGGATTTTGAGCTGGATACTCTGGGAATAGGATCTCTGGAGACAGATAATCACAGGAAACAAATGGTCCTTGGAGTAGCATGAGAACTTGTACATTTCCAGTTGCCAACAAGAGCAGCTCGTTGCTCCCAGTATTTCATCCGAGCACCCAAGGAAGGGGTCTGGCTTTCTCTACTAAGGAAACCCGAACTGCTTGCTAAGGGACTTCTGTGGCAAGAGACAGCATCAGAAAGAAACATTTCCCTTATACGTAAAGTGCTTTAGTTAGACCTTCTTCTCACCCTATTTGTCCAAGATCTGGAATTCTAAAAATGGCAGTTAATACATGAACACATTTAATTAACAAATCTCCAAATGATGCCATTTCTTAGTACAGTATTTAAAATTAAGATTGCTAACCCATTAAATGCATGCATGAAAACCAGAATGCATTTACATAATCATAGATGGGAATTAATTTATCTGTTCTTTGTCTACTCCCATGTGGTGTATTCATTTTGTGTTAGAAGGTTAAATTGAATTTCCATAGAATGTCTCTAGGAGATTTCCCAGACAGAAACTCTAAATGATAAATAACCTGCTTCTACTTCTTAAACACACAGGCCCCAGGCAGTATGATGACTTAGTGAGACTAGACAGGGAGTTAAAAGAGAAGGTTCTAGACCAAACACTGTTGCTTATTCACTTGTTAGCGAGTCCATATTGTTGGACTGCCATTTGACCTCCAGGGGCACTTCTACTTCTAATATATTTAAATTTCATGTCTATTAGTAGAAACATTCCAGTGATGAATAATCTCTTTTGTAAGATCACCGGAAATTCAAGTAGGCAGGTCTTTAAAAAAATCTAAGAAATGATGTAACCTGGAGTTAAAGATCTATGGCTGTTATAGAACACAAGTGCCTAGCCTGGGTCTACAACTATTCTAGAGTGGTATCATGCTAAGCCACATTAGAGGCTGAAGCAAGAGGAAAATTTGGTGATACAAATTCTGTCTTTATTTAAAATGTTGATATTTTGCTTGTCATGGATTTTTGCATTAATTTTGATTTTTGAAAATTATTGCATTAAAATGTTGTCTTGATTAACGAGTGCTTTGGCACACCCTTAAATTTTGGCACCTAGGCAAGAGCCTCACTTGCCTCACCCTAGTCCCAGCCTTATTTCTAGATCATGTCTCTAAGCTCACATGTATTGGTCCAGTTGACACAGAAGAAAAGAAATCAATACACACATGCTTTACCTCCTCCTTTTTGAGAATATCTGTGTTCAAATTGTGGCAGAGAAAACAAACTACTTAATAAGCATTTAGTCAGAAACTGTTCTTTTTAATACTGTTGTCACAGTAGTAGAGAATAACTTCTTTAATGTGGAAGAAAGATAAACTTTTCATTCAAAGAAGGCATACCACAAGTGATTTTGGGGACAGCTGATGGATGATCAGTTAGAACACAATTTTACCACAATTACTGGCTTCTGATTTTCATAGAATCATAGCATAATACTTTAATTATATGTGACTATTTGGGGTTATTTCAAAGAAGAGCTTTACACCATAAACAAAAACAAAATAGATTGCTTTATAACACACCCCTGTTCTCATCCCCTCATGGTCCCCTTTTCTTTCCTGAATCCTTTTGAACCCTCTCAAGCTTCTGCTGTCATAGACTGCAGAAGGTGTGTACTGTGGATCCATGTCCCACTGGGTCTGAGGGGTGTCTGGGAGGCTCAGTCAGTTAAGCACCTGGCTCTTGATTTCGGCTCAGGTCTTGATCTCATGGGTCCTGAGATTGAGCACCATTGGGCTCCATGCTCAGTGGGGAGTCTGCTTGAGATTCTCTCTTTCTTCCTCACCTCCCCCTACTCTCTCTCTCTAAAATAAGTTAAATAAATCTTAAAAAATAAAAGCTGGGTCTGGATTTCTAGTTCAGGTTATGATCACATGCTTACTTCAGGTTCTATGTCTCTTGTGTTCTTGTATTTCATAGAATTTAGCATGATGATGTGCCCAGGTGATTACTCAGTAACTCAGTAAGAAGTCACTGAATGAATGAGTAAATGAGTGAAGAGAGTGAATGAACAAATAAATAAGAAGATAATGTGCAACACTGTGAGCTAACCATCCCTAAGGAATTAACCCTAAGAATTACATTTGATTTTCATCTTGAGTAGTAAGGACAAAACAAAATAAGCCAGGCAATTTGTGAAATATGTAGATAACTTGGGGGCATATTGTAGAAAGGCTGCCTTATATTTTATGATCTGAAATTCCTGGGGGCTCTTCATGGAATTCTTGGGTGGTATGTACCATAATAATCCATCCTGAAGACCCTAAAGCAGGCTAAATATTCTAGAAACCTGGACAGGAAATAGGTTAAAGTGTACAGGAAAGTTATTAGTTGGGTCAGCAGTGAAGGGATTTATCTGGTGTCCATATGCCCACAGCATTGAGCAAGCCAGGAAAATAGACATGGTCTGACCTTTAAGTTTCACTGCACCATAATTAACTTTAAAAATCAGCTAAGCAGACTATCTGTTTGAGGGAGCAAAGCTCATTCACTCACAGGAATACAGCCTGAATATTAGGCTGGAAATACACACACTTTTAAAAAATTAGGCAGAGGTCTTTTAATATAATGTCTAGAGAACCTTGTAGAGTTTGGAAATGGATTTCGTAAAATCATAAAATCTTCTGGATCTCATATGCTCTGAGGAATAGAAATATGTGGAATGATCTGAGGAATAGAAATATGTGGAATGACCACTTGTATTACTTAAAAATGCTTTTTAAAAATCAATGTATCTCTAAAAATGGCTTGTGAACAACCAGCTCACTTTACAGTATATCATGAACATTTTTCTTTTCAAATGAAGTAGCTCACTAAATAGTGGTTCTCTGGAAAAGGGATGCTAGCTAGTTATACTAATTACATTTTTTCGTGTGTCTGGGTTTCCAATATGGGCATTAGGATCTGTCTTTATGATGAAGCAGTTTCAGAGTCATGTGCCAACTCCACAACTTCTGCCACCTTCAGTGATAATGAGCATGGCCTCTATGGATGCAAAAATGCATGAATCATGGCTCAGGAGTCTTTAAGCTCTCCAGAGAGATTTGCCTTAATGCAGGACCTGCTTCTATCCCTGAGTCTGTCATTCCCTGAAAGCAGAGGAGATATGCCCTTTTCATTCCCTGCTCCTGGAGTAATTACAGTCTCAGGTAATGGGTCAGTGGTGCACTTGGGACTTCCACATGCCAAGAGGAGAGAAATCAATGTCAATACTCTAAAGAAAACAGCCCAGTGGTGGTGTCAGGAAGCAGGGCCACTTGTCCCAGGGAATCACCTCTTGATGGCATCTCCGGCATAAACAAAGTGTCTTAGAATCAAGACTCCGCATTTTATCTCCATCCTGGGAGGATGGCTACGGGACAAAAGGCGACACACGTCAGTAAAAAAGTGAGCTGTCCTCTATGTTTTCTTAGTTAAGTAGGCATACGGGAAATCAAATATTTTGAACAAATACTTCTGTGTAATTACTGTTTCCAGTATACTGCTGTGTGTGACTAGCAGTCCAGAGAATTCTTAATGTAAAGATCACCTTGCCCATTTTTTCAGGGCTAATAAGATTTGGGGTTAGCACCGCTGTTAAAGGGTCCCAAGAAGGTCTATGGATTTAGCACTAATCACGCCTCTCATTCTGTCCCATGCAGCAATTTCACAGAAGAGTCCTCAAGAGCTAATATAACCAACTTTCTGAGTCAGCTTCTACTCGTCTACTCCTTGACTTTGGCATCCTTTGGCATCGTGAATGAGCACACTGCCAAGTGCATGTACAAGTGTGTGTGTCTACCAGCACACCTTCAGGGAGAGGACAGATATGTCATCCACCCTTAGCATTTGGAATCAACCTTGGGCTCTGATGTTTTGGTACTAGCTGGAAGGAGATCCTTCTTTAAGGCAATTTCAAGATTGTAACTGTTCCCAGTTTAATTAGTTCCTGCTATACCTGACCTGTGAAACAAAATTGTACTGTTGTCAGGGAAGTCAAGAAGGTGGCCACCCAAACAAATGATAATTGTATAAAACAGTATCAAGGTGAAGCGGCTATGGGATAAGAGGGTACATCTCTTCCACCAGTAGGGTCTGAATAGTACTGACAGCTAATATGTCAAAAGTGAATTCCTCAGAACATTGTTTTTGTGGACAATGTTTCATAACACCAGAGACAAAAGGATGGTAGCTGTCTCCCTCTTTTAAAATAGGTGCTCTCTACTCCCCCTGCTTTTGTTTGCAAAACTCTTCTTGGAAGCTAAGTATTAAAATTATGCTATTTACTACACAGGTGATGTAAGTGGTCAGGGTTTGTCATGAGATGACATTGGTACCACCAGGCATCTGACCCGAGACAACGCTGTTCTTCTCACAGGCAGCTGGTTGTTTCTTCCCCACTCCTCCTCGCCTGTCTTCTGTCTCTCTCCTCTGACTCTCCTGAAATACCAAAACCAGTTTCTCTCTCCTTTCTTCTTTTCTGTGACCAGTATGGCATTTGAAACTAAGAGACTGTCAAACATTTTTATTTAATTAGAACAAATTTTAGAGAATGTAAACGAACATACCTCTCTCCTGATACTCTGCTAAGCCACAGGCATACTTCACTTATTCTCTTGTAATCTTATGCACAAGGGGTGGTGGAGGGGTGGCTGAAGGCTCCTAAGCTAGTGTCACTCATAGCCCCATATCCTCTAACTGAAACAAGGTGGGCCCACTGCTATTTCATAAACAAAGATAAATCTTAGTTATTTCCACTTTCATTAAAATAAAAATAACATTTATTTTTTTTATTTAATTTTATTATGTTTAATAATAGCTGAATTTACATTTATTACCTTCTTGCTTTGGCTCTAAAGCCACTTTTTCTGGATTCCAAATCTTCTTCAGGAAGTTAGTAATTTCATGTCCAAGAACAGGTTACTTGATCCTATCTATCTTGCAGGATTAAAGGACACAGTGCTCAATAAATATTAGCTATTATTATTATTATTATTATATTAAGCACTGGGTTACTTGCTTTATCTAGGCTTTCTCATTAATCCTCATTCCCATTTCTTCGATTAGAATACCAAGACTCAGGTTTTACTTGAAGACTGCACAGCTAGGAACGAGCAATGTCAGAATTGAAACTCAATTCTATGTGACTTAATGTGTTTTCATTGCATTATTTGTAAGTATCTTAGAAATTATTCAGATTATAATGAAATTGGAACATGTCAAAAGGATACAGTAAATATCTAGAAGGACTCTTACTGGCCAGATATGGAATGTGAATATCAAAATGTTATGGTCTGAATGTATATGTCACGCTAAAACTGATAACCAATGTGATGGTATTAGTAGGTAGGGACTTTGGGAGGTGATTAGGTCATGAGGGCAGGGCCCTCATAAATGGGATTTGCACCCTTATAAAGGACTCCTCAGGGAGATCCCTGACCCTTTCTCCATATGAAGATAACACAAGAAGTCTGCAACCCAGAAGAGAGTCCTCACCAGACCATGCTAGCACCCTGATCTTGGACTTCTAGCCTCCAGGACTATAAGAAAAAAATTTCTGTTGCTTACAAGCCACCCAGTCTGTGGTATTTTGTTATGGCAACCTAAGCATGCTAATCCAGGATAACAATACAGACTGGATGTACTTGTGGCCTTAAAAGATGCACGGATATTGAACGCATATGTTTTAGTCTGGTTTCTCTAACTTATTGGTGTCTTTGTTGATCTCCCTCATTCTCCTTGCATGTAGATATTTCTTTAATTTGACATCATACCAGGCATATAGTTGGTAGACACTCTACATCTTTCTTTGTATAAATGTCTTTATGGTTGGTCCAGGTGGAGAGAGAGAGCTTATAGGCAGCAATGGGATGTAGTGGGAGCAGAATGATGGCCCATGTGGACCAGATAAGGAAAGGGACACAGGGAAGTGGAGGGCTCGCTTCTTCATTGACCAACAAGTGACTCATTCTACATATTTGAATGTATTAAAAATGGAGAAAACAATATAGAAGGTGCATAAATTTAAACCAAAGATTGTCTACAGTAGTTAATCAACCACTTGGACATAAAATTGAATCTATCAAGTGATTTATTGTAGAATGAACAAATAGATGTATATTATAACTCTATTTTTGTCATACTAGGTTTTTGTTCCTTCAAACTTTTTGGTATCATTCCCTAAAAACTCATTTCAAATACCATAAAAGCCACCTCTCCTTTGTGCTTCACTTTTTTCCTTTTCTTTCTTTTTCTTGATATATGTTTCTAACTACATTATTTAGCTTTATAAATCTTTTGAGAATGTATTTTGTGTAAAATGCATGACAGTAAATATTAATACATTTTACTTCATTAGAGAGTAGTTATGATATTTTTAGCATGGTAATTATGGTAATACTATCACAGACAAGGATCATAAAAATAATTATCATATCATAAACTGTAAGCTGATTTTTAAACAATTGCTTGGAGTCTCTGCTTAATCTCTCCTATTTTCCTATCCTGCCTCCTTGGTGGGAATGCAAGCTGGTGCAGCCACTCTGGAAAACAGTATGGAGGTTCCTCAAAAAGTTGAAAATAGAGCTACCATACAATCCAGCAATTGCACTACTATTTACCCCAAAGACACAAATGTAGGGATCCAAAGGGTTACGTGCACCCCGATGTTCATAGCAGCAATG
>NW_027850701.1:0-2044 GCF_054177405.1 Leptonychotes weddellii
CAGCACCCACAGCAGCCGGTGCAGCAGGGACAGCAGTTGACCCGGTAGCACCTGCAGGTGGTGCAGCCGCCACCGTAGCTGCCTCTGCAGCCGCCACAACTTCCGCAGCCACAGCAGCCCATGGCGTCAGGAGAGAGGACTCAGGAGGGAGTAGCGAGGAGGGAGACTCGGGAGGCGAGGGAGGTCTGGTGCCGCCGTCCGCGGGGGGAGCCCCTTATGTACCAACCCTGCAGGGAGAGCACGGACTCAGGACTCGAGGCCACTTCCCTGTCGTTGTTGATGCAAACATCCACAGCTCAATCTCACATGGCCTTTTGTGCACTTCCTCAGTGGGTCCTCTGACTTGTAAACTTTGCTAAATTTATCTTTTACTTGTCTTCTTACGGTCATTTTAAAAATAGGACAGGAAGTAACTATGAAATCCCATTTTTGTTTGTTTGTTTTTGGGAGGGGGCGGGGTTGGAGGTTTTTTGGTAGACATCTGAATGGGTCAGAATTTCCCTTGGGTGCTTTTACATTTCTTGGTCGTATCAGCCCAGGACGAGATATTTTCATTCCTACACCATTTATAAGCATTTACTAAGTGGCGAAGCATCCCTTTAGGCAGAAGAGAAGATTTTGAGAATCAAAGGGAAAGGTGATCCCGGGTCACACTGTTTCATTGTCCCAAGGCAGAGTTCCTTGGGTGTTTCTTCATCCTGTAACATCAGGTAGGAGGAGACTCTGATTCAGAGGAGAAGGGACCCAGCGCTTTCAGGGGTTATCACAGAGTGCCCTTAGCGCTCTGCCAGAAGATAGAAGCGCATCCTGAGCACGACATTCTCAAGCCATGTGCCAAACTCGAGGAGCCTTCTGCTATCATCAGCCTGTTTAAAAAGAAAGACAAAGCTAGGGCGCCTGGGTGGCTCAGTCAGTTAAGCACCTGCCTTTGGCTCAGGTCATGATCCTGGGGTCGTGGGATTGAGCCCCACGTCAGGCTCCCTGCTCAGCTTCTCCCTCTCCTTCTGCCCCTTCCCCCCACTCTTGCTCTTGCTCTTTCTCTCTCTCTCAAATAAATAAAATCTTAAAAAAGAAAAAGAAAGACAAACCTAAAGGCATATTTCCAGCAGTTGCTCAATCCCTAGTGATCATGGACCAGTCCACCATGGAATGCTTACTTGAAATGCTTGCTTCTAATTAGTCATTCTTATTCAGATCACTCTTTCCTGTTAAGGGTAAATAGGGAAGGCAATCAGTACAGTCTGCTGGTCAGGTTCTACTGACTGTTGTAGAATATGAAAGTGCTCTTATTGGCCATCCTAGGACAGTCTAAGTGGCACACAAATGAGGCAAGCCCAGGTGTCCTGTCAGCCCCCTGCGTGACCCTGAGTTGAAGGAGTTTGGAATAATGTTATAATCCCGGTCTTTAACACAGGGCTCCCTTCTTGTTACTTTTTAGTTACTGGTTTTTTTTTTGTTTTTTTTTTAAGATTTATTTATTTATTTGAGAGAGCGAGAATGAGAGAGAGAGAGTACATGAGAGGCCGGAGGGTTAGAGGGAGAAGCAGGCTCCTCGCCGAGCAGGGAGCCCGATGCGGGACTCGATCCTGGGACTCCAAGATCATGACCTGAGCCGAAGGCAGTCGCTTAACCAACTGAGCCACCCAGGCGCCCTTTAGTTACTGCTAAAGAAGTCTTAAAATTTAACCAAGGAAGACCTGTACTCTGAAAACTATAAAACTTTGGTGAAAGAAATTGAAGATGACACAAGCAAATGGAAAGATAGTCCATGTTCAGAATTGGAAGAGCCAACATTGTTAAAATGTTCATACTACCCAAAGCAATCAACAGATTCAATGCAATCCCTATCAAAATACCAACAGCATTTTTCACAGAACTAGAACAAATAATCCTAAAATTTCTACAGAACCACAAAAGACTCTGAATAGCCAAAGCAATCTTGAAAAAAGAGAGCAAAACTTGATGTATCACAATCCCAGATTTCAAGATATACTGCAAAGCTGTGGTAATCAAAACCGTATGGGACTGACCCAAAAACAAACAC
>NW_027850702.1:0-260 GCF_054177405.1 Leptonychotes weddellii
AATGTGAATTTTTGATATGGTGTAGTGAAATGCATCAACACTGGAAGATTGGAAGTGAACCAATATATGTATATTTTTAAAGATTTTATTTACTTATTTTAAGAGATAGGGAGAGACAGAAAGCGTGAGGGCGGGTAGGAGCAGAGGGAGAGGGACAAGCAGACTGTGCTGAGTGCACAGCCCAATGTGGGGCTCAATCGAATGACCCTGTGATCATGACCTGAGCCAAAATCAAGAGTCTGACACTGAACCGACTGAGC
>NW_027850703.1:0-260 GCF_054177405.1 Leptonychotes weddellii
CAGCTTTCACACGCTCTGGGCTCCGCGTCCAGGGCGCTTGGGCAGCCCGGCAGCTGCGACCGGGCTCCGACCTGGGCTCCGCTGCCCGACGGGCACGGTACCGGGCTCGGGACTCGGGTTCTGGTCCGTCGGACGAGCTTGCAGGGGGCCGCCGGCATGCCGTGCTTGTAGCCGAGATGCTCGCTGTCGCGAACTGCCATGCGAAAACCCCGCGGACTGGAAGAACGACGTCAGTGGGGAAGGACCCCGTGAATCGGGAG
>NW_027850704.1:0-260 GCF_054177405.1 Leptonychotes weddellii
GGGACTCGATCCAGGGACTCCAGGATCATGACCTGAGCCGAAGGCAGTCGCTTAACCAACTGAGCCACCCAGGCGCCCGGAAACATATCTTTTTTGACAGTTCCTAGGAAAACCTGCATAATAATACTTCAGATGTGCCAGACGGCAAGTTGTTGGGCTATTTCTATGTTAATAAAAATACTCACAGTTTGTTTTAATCAATAAAAATAAAAGACACTGTCTGTCATTTAAAAAAAAATAGCTAAAATTCAAAACACTAA
>NW_027850705.1:0-260 GCF_054177405.1 Leptonychotes weddellii
CTGCAGAGATGGAGCCGAGGAGCGGGCTCTCAGCTCGGGGTTGCCATAAACCGTGATCCGTGGCACAGTTGGGCCACTGTTCCTCCAGAAGGGACCCAACAAGCGGGAGATCCAGGGAGACTCCCCTTCCTCCCCTGGGAGGAGCGGCACGGGAGCGCACCTCAGGGATCTGCTGGGTTTGGAGACTCCACCCGGGGTCGGGTGCCAGAGATAGAAACATTCTGTCACAGGCTGGGTGAGCACGGAGTGCGGCCGGAGAC
>NW_027850706.1:0-260 GCF_054177405.1 Leptonychotes weddellii
AAACCCATGGATAAAATTTATAACAAAATTAAGTGACAAGGTATCCCCACCAACCCCAAAACACAAGGAGGAAAGAACAAACAAACAGCTATAGTAACATCTGTATAAGTGATAGCAGAGGGAGCAAGGAAGGTGTCTGAAAGACCAGAAAATATAAGACCACAAAAGAGCCATCCATTATTTCCTGGAAAGTATCACACACCAATCAGAGAATAGTAGCTGAAACGAGGAGGGATTTTACCTTCTCCATTAGCCAGTGA
>NW_027850707.1:0-260 GCF_054177405.1 Leptonychotes weddellii
AATCTTTTTTATTTTGGGGTGCCTGGGCGGCTCAGTCGGTTAAGCGGCTGCCTGGAGTCCCAGGATCGAGTCCCGCATTGGGCTCCCTGCTCGGCAGGGAGTCTGCTTCTCCCTCTGACCCTCCCCCCTCTCATGCTCTCTCTCTCTATCTCATTCTCTCGCAAATAAATAAATAAAATCTTTAAAAAAAAAAAAAAAAAGAGTCCCACTCTTGGTTTCGGCTCAGATCATGAACTCATGGGTCATGAGACAGAGCCCTG
>NW_027850708.1:0-260 GCF_054177405.1 Leptonychotes weddellii
ATAAATAAAATTTTAAAAAAGCCTAATGATGTACTCTATGTTAGCTAATTGAATTTAAATTAAAAAAAAAAGGTTTGCTAATTTTTGGTGTGTCCATTCACTGGAACGCTAGCCATTGGTAAACCAAAAAAGAAAGTAAGTTTCATACATAAGTGTTTGCAACAGTGATGTTCACCAGGTATTAACCAGTCAGGTCACCTTTATAGTGGTGTATACATGGGGTCACATGTTCTTGCAAACACCTTCCTCCACTCCACACA
>NW_027850709.1:0-260 GCF_054177405.1 Leptonychotes weddellii
CCCACAAAGAAGGAAACAAAAGTCACTCCCAAAGTTACTAGAATGCACCCTGTAGGCTCCATGTCAGTGTTTATTCTGTGCACAGAAAGGTAGGACCGCATAGTGGTAAAGAGACAGACTTAACATCATGTCTGTCCTTAGAGCTGGGTGATTGTCCACAAGTTCCTTAATGTCTCTAAACCTCAGTCTTCTCATCTGTTGCAGGGGAATAATAGGGCACCTGAGTGGCTCAGTCAGTTAAGTGACTGCCTTCGGCTCAG
>NW_027850710.1:0-260 GCF_054177405.1 Leptonychotes weddellii
AAGTATATATTACCATCCCCATTTTACAGATGAGTAGACAGGTTCAGAAAGGTTGAGTATCTTTCCCAAGATCATTCAATTTATTTAAAAAGGTTTTATTTATTTATTCGACAGAGAGAGACACAGCGAGAGAGGGAACATAAGCAGGGGAAGTGGGGGAAGGAGAAGCAGGCTTCCCACTGAGCAGGGAGCCCGATGTGGGGCTCGATCCCAGAACCTTGGGACCATGACCTGAGCCGAAGGCAGATGCCTAAAGACTG
>NW_027850711.1:0-260 GCF_054177405.1 Leptonychotes weddellii
CGTTCTGACCACGTGGGAGGAGGCAGGACAGTAAGTGGAAATAGACCCCCAGGGGGGCTCAGGGCTCAGAGAAGACGCATCCTGCAAACCATGAACCACAGAGGAGACCGCGGGGAGGAGGCCAGACTGGCAGGTGGGGCCTCAGGAGACAGGGGAGCTGGGGGCAAAGCTTCCCCAGGGGACCACGTGACGCTATCCATGTGACAGCTGCCATCGCCCAAAGCTTCCTTCCTGAGAAGATGCTGCCGATGGCGTCCCCA
>NW_027850712.1:0-260 GCF_054177405.1 Leptonychotes weddellii
CATTTCCTGGGCTCTAAGAGGGGTGTAGGACTCGGGGGTGTTGGTTCAAATTTTGGGTTGTTGATAAATCTCTGTGACACATATTTTTTGTTTTGTTTTGTTTAAAGATTTTATTTATTTGACAGACACAGCCAGAGAGGAAACACAGGCAGGGGGAGTGGGAGAGGGAGAAGCAGGCTTCCCACGGAGCAGGGAGCCCAATGCGGGGCTCGATCCCAGGACCCTGGGATCACGACCTGAGCTGAAGGCAGACGGTTAAC
>NW_027850713.1:0-260 GCF_054177405.1 Leptonychotes weddellii
TACTCGCTCTCTCTCATTCTCTCTCTCTCAAATAAATAAATAAAATCTTAAAAAAAAAAAAAAAAGATAAGATAAATTTTAAAGAAAGAATCTCCAGCTATTGCCACTCAGTCAATGAACTTGCCAAGCACTGTTCTAAGCACTGGAGAGACAGCAATGAATGAAGCACAGCCTCTGGTCTCCAGGAACCATCATTATAAAGAGAGTGACTAAGAATGTGAGGGGCACTGGTCATCACTTTATTCAACACACATTCTCTA
>NW_027850714.1:0-260 GCF_054177405.1 Leptonychotes weddellii
AATATAATATATAGACTGTATTAGATATGTCTTTGGAGTTTTGGTGAAACTGTAACCCCTGAAACCCTCTTAGGGCACAACCCCAAGATCAAGAGTCACACGCTTTCCCGACGGAGCCAGCCAGGTGCCCCAGCATTCCTTATTTTATTTTATTTATTTATTTATTTTTAAAGATTTTATTTATTTATTTATTTATTTATTTAGAGAGTGTGTGCGTGAGTTGGGGGAGGGGCAGAGGGAGAGGAAGAGAGAGAGTTTCC
>NW_027850715.1:0-260 GCF_054177405.1 Leptonychotes weddellii
GCCCACCTACATTGGGGTGTGGGGTGGGGACAACCTGCTTTACTTGGTCTACCAATTCAATTGATACTTGCATCCAAAAACACTCCCATAGAAACACCCAGAATAATGTTTGACCAAATATCTGGGCACCCCATGTCCTGGTCAAGACACATAAAATTAACCATTACACCTTCCTAAAGAAATTCAAGCTATTGGTGAGCCAGAAGAGTGGAACTTCTTTGGATGTGTGGGTCTTTCTTGAGCCTGCCAAAATTACACTA
>NW_027850716.1:0-260 GCF_054177405.1 Leptonychotes weddellii
CGGTTCAGGTTTATGTTTAGGTCTTTGATCCACTGAGTTAATTTTTTTTAAAGATTTTATTTATTTATTAGAGCAGGAGGGCAGGGAGGGGGTTGGGGGAGGGGCAGAGGGAGAAGCAGGCTCCCCACTGAGCAGGGAGCCCGACACGGGGCTTGATCCCAGGACCTGAGATCATGACCTGAGCCACCCACGTGCCCGCCCCCCCCCACTGAGTTAATTTTTATATAAGAGTCCAACTTCATTTTTTTTTATTATGTTAC
>NW_027850717.1:0-260 GCF_054177405.1 Leptonychotes weddellii
ATTGGGCGAAATGGGGGTGACAGTGGGGGTAGGGAGAGAAGGGGGGACCAAGGGAGGGTATGGGTGTATGGGGGGCTCTTGGCACAGGTGGTAAACTGGCTGTCAGATTGCCAGGCCCCCAGAGGGTCCTCCCAGACCAAGATCTCAAATAGACCTCCTCCTCCACAGCCCCCTCCCCAGGCCCTTCTGCCAGGGGTAGTAGCCTTTGCCAATTGCCTACAACTGATGTGGGCACCGAGGCGCCCGTTTATCTCTCCACC
>NW_027850718.1:0-260 GCF_054177405.1 Leptonychotes weddellii
GTCCTATAGACCACCACGTGGGAGTACACACTGATTTCACGGGACCCCATCCGCAGGGGCGCACCTTCAGGAGGACAATCATCTTAGCGTCTTTGTCCAGGACCAGGGCAACTCTCAACTTCTGGTCCTCCCTGTATTAACCAACACCTTGTCTACAGTTACTTCTGTGTGCTGATCCGGAGACAAACCCGGGTTGGCCTGATGAACTCTACTCACGGCTTTCTGGCACTTGGTTGCTAAGTAGTCAGCACCCCCTTAAA
>NW_027850719.1:0-260 GCF_054177405.1 Leptonychotes weddellii
ATTCATTGTTTGTGCATAACACCCAGTGCTCCATGCAGAATGTGCCCTCCTCAATACCCATCACCAGGCTAACCCATCCTCCCACCCCCCTCCCCTCTAGAACCCTGTTTGTTTTTCAGAGTCCATCGTCTCTCATGGTTCGTCTACCCCTCCGATTTCCCCCGCTTCATTCTTCCCCTCCCGCTACCTTCTTCTTCTTTTTTTTTTTCTTAACATATATTGCATTATTTGTTTCAGAGGTACAGATCTGAGATTCAACA
>NW_027850720.1:0-260 GCF_054177405.1 Leptonychotes weddellii
ACAGCATATATAAAACTCCTCAGGCAGAACATAGATTGTTTGATTTAAGGAAAAGCAAAAAAAAAAAAAAAAAAAAAAAGTCTGTATTTTTCAAGCACAAGCAGCTAAGAGGAATAGTAGGAGAGAAGGAATAAGCACTGTAAAGAGCTCAAAGTATGTGGACCACTGCAGACCTTAATATGGACTTGGATTAGGATTCGAGGGGGGAGGAAATACTAAATGAATGGAGGCATGAAAGAAATGACAGCTGAAAAGGCAAA
>NW_027850721.1:0-260 GCF_054177405.1 Leptonychotes weddellii
AGCACAAGTAGGCAGAGGGAGAAGGAGAAGCAGGCTCCCCGCTGAGCACAGAGCCCAACGCGGGGCTCCATCCCAGGACCCTGGGATCATGACCTGAGCTGAAGGCAGACACTTAACTGAGCCACTCAGGTGCCCCTGGATTTCTGTTTTTGGAAGACATAGAATTTTCACACCTAACACGGTGAGAACGAAATCCACATGTCCACTCCAAACTACTTATCTTTACTTCAGCAACTGAGACCATTTGTAATTGGATGCTA
>NW_027850722.1:0-2044 GCF_054177405.1 Leptonychotes weddellii
GTTCAGCCCGGGAGGGAGGGAGATTCAGATTCCAAATCTTGGTAATACATGGAATATTATGTGTAAATATATGTAAATCTAATTGCCTGTATAAATAGAGAAATGAAATTATACCATGACATCCAGGGTGCAGTTAATATAACATTCCTGAGGGTGTCTAAATCAAAGTAAATCCATTGAAATGGGACTGGAAATGGGATGCTTTTAGCCAGTCGAAGGAATGTGGTGTGCCTGCAGGCAGCTCTGTGATCGTCTGTCCTGTGTAAGTACACAAACAAAAGGCCACGAATGCTCTCACCCCTGGAAAGTGAGACCAGGGGCTGAGGAGGAAGGGGGATTCCTTTTTCCCTGTGCACTCTCTTGTGCTGTTCCAGTTTTCACTATGTGCATGCCTTGCTTTTATTAAAAGGAATTAAATCCTGTTTGGATGCTCCTCAAGCCAGGTTGAACAGAAATTCTGTATCGTCATCTCCTTGCTTTCTCGTCTCCCCTGGGTTTGCCAAAGGTCCCCTTGGGACTTAGCAGGCTGAAAAGTTGCCATGGCAGCGATTGCTCCTGGTGATACAATATACAGGCCTGGCCTTCTCAGCCCTGCGTGCAAGGGGCTGGCTCACCACCACCCCCCCCGCCCCCCACCGGAACAGCAGCATCCTCACACCAATCTGGGTCCCGCGTGTTTCAAAGATGCCTCTAGAAACACTTGTGTGTGAGCCAGCCAGCAGGGCTATTTCAGGAGGACACTATGTTCCATGCACAAGCATTTTGCAGTCTGAGACATGTTCTGCTGATGCTAAAAACACCTTTAGCTTCTGCCTTGGAGCACCAAGTCCCTCTTCTCCTCCCCTGCCGTAATCTGGTTTATCTGCTGCCTCCATTGCTTTCTAAACACCAAGTCTTGTTCAGAGGCCGACTTTGGGCAGCCAATTCTTACACCAGGCCCCATCACCCACTCAACTTCCTTGCTCACACCCAGAAACAGGAAGGATTGTTTATGGCTTCTAAGGAAAGCCCTTGTTTACTGGAGGAGGAAAATCAGACTATCCTCCAAGGGAGGGGCTCCAGATGGCTTGTCTTCTTTCCTGATGAAGTCAACAAAAGCAAATGACATAAATGAATTTCTCAAAGAATTATTGTGATATATTGTATTCTCAATAAGTTCTTCTACTTTAATTCAAGTATGTCCTGATAGAGTAAAAAGGGCAGTGGGAACTAGAGGAGGCAACTAAATGAACTTTCTTGGGAAGGAGTGGGCTGGGGAGGGGAATATTTGTGGTGGCCCTCGAAGGTCGAAGAAGAGTTTACCAGGTTAAAGAAATGAGGAGGAGAGTTATTATATGTTTGGTGCTTAAACCAAGGGCCTGACTCTGTCTAGAGATTTCCCGAATGATCCCATGTTGCCATGACCCCAACCCTTCTGCATTCCCAGGATTTAAGGAGCAGGTTCAGGGGCATTCAGAGTCTGGAGAGAGAAGAGGGCTAGGACACATGTGGTCCGCATGGGGCCTGTAATATGCCAATATACACTGAATCCCAGATGCTCTACTGCTTCTCTTGTGGAACCAGCATTCTGGGCCCTATCCCCTAGAGGAGGGCCTGGCCACTCATGGTGTGATTCCTATGGGTACAAATGAAATGGTTAAAGGAACACAAGGGAAGGGACAAAAAGAAGGACAAGGCAAGGTAGAGCAAGCAGGGGAAGTCAAGGCAAGCCTGCTTTGGTGAAGATCTCAGGCCATGACTCACGGTGGAACCAGGGACATTCTCCAAAGTCTAACATTTGAGCTCACACTTCCTTCCTCTGGGATTTCCAAAGCCTGATGGCTCTTAACAAAACCTCTTCAACAACAAAAGCCAGGAATAATATTTTTATTTCTTCCAACAAAAAGTCCAAGTTTACAGCTCCTAGCCTTATTCCAAGAACCAATTCTTAGGAAACTGGATTAAGATATAAATCTTCAGAGTTCCTGGATCAGCCCAAGATTCTCTTTGCACGTCAGTAAGCTGCAAGGACTCCATCCTCCCTGCCTTCTTCCCCCCATCTCAA
>NW_027850723.1:0-260 GCF_054177405.1 Leptonychotes weddellii
AGATCCTCCTTTTGGGGAAGGTGTCCATCCCGTTCCAATCAGTTATGGCTGGAACGGGGTAGGTAGCTAAATCCTGTGGTCCTTGAGCTACTCCTTTCAACTGCTCTGTGCAGATCCAATCCAGCCAATAAAGGAACTTGAGTGCTATTGACAAAGAGCCTCAGTGAGTGCCTGGCTAATCCACTCTCACTGGAACCTCTTGCCTTTTCTTCCCTCCCACTTCCCTGAGCAACTGGCACCTACCTGCTTCTCAGTCCAGC
>NW_027850724.1:0-260 GCF_054177405.1 Leptonychotes weddellii
AAAATTTTATTTCTGTGTCCACATGGGCCATCATTATGTGATTTTCTTTTCTTTTCTTTTTTTTCTTTTCTGGCAATGTTAAACAGTGCAATACTTTCCTGATAGAATAATTAGGTAGTGTTCCTTTTTCAATTTTCCGGAAGAGTTTGGTTAGAATTAGTACTGTTTCTTCCTAAATTGTTTTAGCCACTCCGAGAGAAAGTCTCCACCCACCCCAAAGTTAGGTTTGGATGTTGAGGCTTATGGCCTTTTATACACAC
>NW_027850725.1:0-260 GCF_054177405.1 Leptonychotes weddellii
AAAAGTCCAAATTTTATGGACTCCTGAGGTGTGGACCCAAGCTGTTCCTCCCAGCAGAGGAGTTGGATCTTGCCATGTTTCTCCCTTTTGCCAGACCCCTCCTACAAAGCGGTCACACAACTGTGCAGCAGTTCATAGTTTACAGCAACCCAGAGCAGAAATCTAGTACCTAGACTCACTGTTTTCAGCCAACTTCCCCACTCCTATGCCTGGGAACTCTGTCCCATTCAGGTAACTCCTGTTTTTTCTGTGACCCTGGT
>NW_027850726.1:0-260 GCF_054177405.1 Leptonychotes weddellii
AGTCAAAAACTCCAGATTGCAATGCTTGTTCTGCCACTCATTAACTATGAGACGTGAACCCAGCACAACAAACTTTCTGAGCCCAGTCTATTTTAAAAATAGCAAAGATATCACCAATTTTACAGGAGTTTCTAGAATAAATGAAGGAATGAAACTGGAAACACTCTCAGTGCAGTCCATAGTAGGTGCTCAATTTATGTTAAAAAATTATGTTAACTCAAAAAAGGACAAAACCTTAATTCAGAATGAATGGCTTTCAA
>NW_027850727.1:0-260 GCF_054177405.1 Leptonychotes weddellii
AAGAAAGAAAGAAAGAAAGAAAAAGGAAGGAAGGAAGGAAGAAAGGAAAGAAAGAAAGAAAAAAGAAAGAAAGAAAGAAAGAAAGAAAGAAAGAAAGAAAGAAAGAAAGGAGAAAGACAACCTGCAAAGAATGCATGGAGTATGACATCACTTCCCTAATTGTAACGTGTAAAACATGCCATTCAAGAAACTGTGTTCATGTAGGTCATGACCAGAAGGTAAGCAAGGAGAGGAAAAGGATTGAGAAGAGATCACAGATT
>NW_027850728.1:0-260 GCF_054177405.1 Leptonychotes weddellii
CACAATCCCAGATTTCAAGATATACTATAAAGCTGTGGTAATCAAGACAGTATGGTACTGGCACACACACACACACACACACACACACACACACACACACACAAGCCCATATAGAACAATATAACAGAATAGACAGCCCAGAAAGAAACCCACAGTTATATGGTCAATTAATCTTTGACAAAGGAGGCAAAAATATGCCATGGAAAAAAAACAGGCTCTTCCACAAATGGTGTTGGGAAAACTGGACAGCTACATTCAAA
>NW_027850729.1:0-260 GCF_054177405.1 Leptonychotes weddellii
AAAGCTAGTCAGTTTAAAAATCTATTAAGAGATACAAAAAAAACAAAAAATGGCCAAAAATGTTTTATGTGATTGGATATTCAGTAACTTTCTCATCTGACTGTGAAATTACCTCTAAAGACTCTTTTCTTCTACTTCTAGGATGTGGCCAGGTGGGTTATAATCCAGCCCCAGAGGAATCATAGCAGGAAAAAAAAAAACCCAGGTAAATAGGGAAATTCTCATATTAGTGGAAAAGTGGATGGCTGAGAAAGCCCATG
>NW_027850730.1:0-260 GCF_054177405.1 Leptonychotes weddellii
AATCTGACCGATGTCCTTATAAGAAGAGATTCAGACACAGACACAGCACAGAGGAAAGACCGGGTGAAGACACAGAGAGAAGATGACCATCTCCAAGGTGAAGACACAGAGAGAAGAGGACCATCTCCAAGGTGAAGACACAGAGAGAAGAGGACCATCTCCAAGGTGAAGACACAGAGAGAAGAGGACCATCTCCAAGACAAGGAGAGAGGCCCTCAGAAGAAAGCAACCCTGCTGCCACCTGCCACCTTGATCTTCGA
>NW_027850731.1:0-260 GCF_054177405.1 Leptonychotes weddellii
GGCATGCAAGTGGAGGCTGCCGGCTTGCCGAGCACCGGATCCATGTCCGGGCGGCTCACCCGGCGTCTGACTCACCTGGACAGCTGTCGGCGGCGGCGGCCCCGGCCCCAGGGCACGAGAGCACGATGGCAAGCGTGACGGCGGGCCCAGTGGCCGCGGGAGCTCTGCCCCGCTCCATGGCTCTGGTCTGCGCGGCCGCAGGAGCGCCCTGCCTTCTGTGGGCCCGGCCGCCCACCTTGACCTCTGGCTTGCTTTCTCAC
>NW_027850732.1:0-260 GCF_054177405.1 Leptonychotes weddellii
AGAAAAGGAGTTCAAGAAAACAAAAAAAAAGACAGAACAAGAGCAACAGCGGAAAACAGTCAGAAATGGAATAGGTATTAATCCACATATCTCAATAATCACTTTAAATGGCAATGGCCTAAACATATGATCTAAAAGACAAACTGTCTGAATGGATAAAAAAAATAAGACCCAACTCAACTAGACATTGTCTACAAAATCTCACTTTCACTGTAAAGACGCAGATTAAGAGTATGGGGATGGAGAAAGACCACAGTGAC
>NW_027850733.1:0-2043 GCF_054177405.1 Leptonychotes weddellii
TATTTATTTATTTGACAGAGAGAGAACACAAGCAGGGGGAGTGGGAGAGGGAGAAGCAGACTTCCTCCATAGCAGGGAGCGCGACGCGGGGCTTGATCCCAGGACCCTGGGATCATGACCTGAGCCTAAGGCAGATGCTTAACGACTGAGCCACCCAAGTGCTCCGAGAATTCCAATTTTATATACCACTGTACTTTTAAAATCCCTTTATTTTAGGGTGCCTGGGTGGCTCAGTCGGTTGAGCGACTGCCTTCGGCTCAGGTCATGATCCCGGAGTCCAGGGATCGAGTCCCGCATCCGGCTCCCTGCTCGGCGGGGAGTCTGCTTCTCCCTCTGACCCTCCCCCCTCTCATGTGCTCTCTCTCATTCTCTCTGTCAAATAATAAATAAAATCTTTAAAAAATAAATAAATAAAATAAAATCCCTTTATTTTAATCTTAGTCTGTCCTGACCACACTTAAAATTCCTTTCCAAAGATTTTCCTTCACAAACCTTGTACAACTTTCTTTTGCATTCAGATTTTGTCCCAAGCCATTTCTCTCCAAACAACCATCTTATTTAGGACAAAATTACCTTCAACAAAAATGTATTCCCATTCTTTATATCTTTCTTACATATCTCTTACTTTTCTACATACAGAGTTGCTGAATTTTGCACTCTTAGAAATCTTAGTCTCCAATGAAGACTTAGTAACCAATTGTGAACTGTCACACCAGAATTCTTTAGATGGCAAATTTATGAAGTGGTTAAGCACAAAGCATGTTTACCAGCAGATTTAAATATCCTTAGTTTCTTTGCAATAAGTAGTCAAAAGCACAAACCTACAGCCAGTAATCAATGATTTAGCACCTTATCTTATTTGGAAAAGACCTAGATGTCCAATGAATTTAATCCCAAAGACTTTGAAAGCTATTTTAACAATTTCCTATGAAAACTTTGATGAGACAATTAACCATCATTTTAGTCATCTTTTTGCTAACAAATTGCAACAGAGATAACACGAGCTTATTTGACCTTCAGCAAACCTTGGCAGAATAAAAGTTTTACATTTAATTCTGATAACTTTAAAGATATGTCTATCTTAATTAAACCAGCAAAGTTAACTTAATTTAAATACCAAGTTATGTTCCACCTGGGTCCACTTTTAAAAGTCAATCAGTTAGTTCCCCAGTGTCAATTTTTACCTGAGATACTCACTGGTGGGGAAATCTGAAGTGAGCAGTGTATGTAGGCCGCACCGAAGGTACAGAAACAGGAGGGGTGGGGCAGACAGAAGAGGCAAAGTGCTGCCAGAGGCGGAGAAAAAGGGTTCCCAATTCTAAAGCTCAGCCACTTGGACAGATGAGCAAATGCCATGTTTTTCCACCAACAAGTGGAATTAGGCAGTCCATGTCAGGCCAGAGAAGACAGGGAATTTCCCCAAAACAAAGGGAGTTTCGGCAGGTGCTTGGGAATATTCCTTAAAGTCCCTGTCCTGAGGTAGACTAACCACAGTGGACTCCACTTACAGCCATTAACCTGGGAAATGAGTGAGGGAGAAGGCTCCACATCTCTTAGGAGGAACAGTGAGAGAGAGAAAGTCAGCATCCCTTTTGCTAAGGATGACCTGTGTTTCTTCCAGCAACCTGGGTTTATTTGAAGGAGGCCTATTTAGACAATTATCCAATATGTCAAGAGGGAGTTTACTGGTCTAGTTACCACCAAACATGCTCTGCAAGAGGTCATTAGGTCTAGGTCCTGATTTAGAGCCCTGAAAGCCTGGATGGATCTAGGGTACCTCTATCTATTCGCCCCCCCGTTTCCTGTAGAAGAGACCTGATAGAGCCCACTGTGGGCATGCAGTGAGTGTTACAGGAGCTCAGGCCTTTCCTAAATTTACAATCCAAATTGTTTCCAGGGGGTTAAAAGACAACCCGAACTGTTTCCAGTGGGTTAAAAGGCACCCCAAGAGAGAGTCCTTGGGAACTGAAGAAGAGACCATGCCTTGCCACAAAGGTCATGCCTTATTTTACCTTGCCTTGAAGAACCAGTCATGTCCATTTA
>NW_027850734.1:0-260 GCF_054177405.1 Leptonychotes weddellii
CTCTCCCCCTGCTCATGTTCTCGCTCTCTCTCTGTATCTGTGTGTCTCAAATGAATAAATAAAATCTTTAAAAAAAAATGCCAAGATCCCATATTGCATGCATGCTTAAAAGATGGGTATAAAACAAATTCTTTCAACAGCTGGTAACTAGACATTGTGGTTACTATTTCATAATGTATATAATTACCAAATCACTATGATGTACAACTGAAACTGATACAGTATTATATGTCAATTATTCCTCAATTAAAAAAAAAAAA
>NW_027850735.1:0-260 GCF_054177405.1 Leptonychotes weddellii
ACTGGACTTAAAAAATAATACTGAAGGGGCACCCAGATGGCTCAGTAAGTTAAGTGTCTGCCTTCGACTCAGGTCACGATCCCGGGGTCCTGCGATGGAGCCCCGTGTTGGGCTCCCTGCTCAGTGGGGAGTCTGCTTCCCCTTTCCTTCTGTCTGCCACTCCCCCTGCTTGCGCTCTTTCTCTGTCAAATAAATAAATAAAATCTTTAAAAAAAAGTGCTGAAAATAGCCACCTTCACAAATTTCAAAATTAATTCTAA
>NW_027850736.1:0-260 GCF_054177405.1 Leptonychotes weddellii
CCCACAAAGAAGGAAACAAAAGTCACTCCCAAAGTTACTAGAATGCACCCTGTAGGCTCCCTGTCAGTGTTTATTCTGTGCACAGAAAGGTAGGACCGCATAGTGGTAAAGAGACAGACTTAACATCATGTCTGTCCTTAGAGCTGGGTGATTGTCCACAAGTTCCTTAATGTCTCTAAACCTCAGTCTTCTCATCTGTCGCAGGGGAATAATAGGGCACCTGAGTGGCTCAGTCAGTTAAGTGACTGCCTTCGGCTCAG
>NW_027850737.1:0-260 GCF_054177405.1 Leptonychotes weddellii
ATAAATAAAATTTTAAAAAAGCCTAATGATGTACTCTATGTTAGCTAATTGAATTTAAATTAAAAAAAAAAGGTTTGCTAATTTTTGGTGTGTCCATTCACTGGAACGCTAGCCATTGGTAAACCAAAAAAGAAAGTAAGTTTCATACATAAGTGTTTGCAACAGTGATGTTCACCAGGTATTAACCAGTCAGGTCACCGTTATAGTGGTGTATACATGGGGTCACATGTTCTTGCAAACACCTTCCTCCACTCCACACA
>NW_027850738.1:0-260 GCF_054177405.1 Leptonychotes weddellii
AGATATTGATAAATGTTGTGTGTTTATAGCTCAAGTGGGTCACTTGTTTTTAAAACCGATATTCTTTTTTTTTTTTTTTAAGATTTTATTTATTTATTTGAGAGAGAGAGAATGAGAGACAGAGAGCATGAGAGGGAGGAGGGTCAGAGGGAGAAGCAGACTCCCCGCCGAGCAGGGAGCCCGATGCGGGACTCGATCCCGGGACTCCAGGATCATGACCTGAGCCGAAGGCAGTCGCTTAACCAACTGAGCCACCCAGG
>NW_027850739.1:0-260 GCF_054177405.1 Leptonychotes weddellii
GACCTGGTGCCCAGAAGCAGGAGCTGCGGTGAGGCCCCAGGGGCCGGTGATGTGGTCAGGAGGCACTCTCGGGGAGCCTGGGGAGGGACAGGGAGCCATCAAGCCAGGTCCTCCGTCAGTGGCCTCATGGCCCAGGGCTGTCCTGAACGGAAGCTCAGGACCGGGGTCAGACCCCACCACTGTCATACCCAGCACTGGTTGAGGTCCGGCTGTAAGGCTCTGGGCAGGGAACGTGGGGGTGGCATTCCGTAGCGTTTGCC
>NW_027850740.1:0-260 GCF_054177405.1 Leptonychotes weddellii
CTGTTCCTTTTTTGTTTTTTTTAATTTGACCAAATCATTTTCTACCTTCTGCCACCGTAGTAAAAAAAAAAAAAAAAAAAAAAAGGCCGATACTGGCAGCAGAATTGCAATACATCTGTAATAGTCTGAGGGACAGTGAATTTAATGGAAAATCTTCAAATTCACTGTTGAGGTTAATAAGCCTAAAATATGGGCGCCTAGGTGGCTCAGTTGGTTAAGCGACTGCCTTCGGCTCAGGTCATGATCCTGGAGTCCCGGGA
>NW_027850741.1:0-260 GCF_054177405.1 Leptonychotes weddellii
GCCTGGGCTCCGTCTATGCAGCCGGCTTCCCTGCTCCGTTACCTGGGAGCTCTGCCACACTCAGGCACCTCTAGTGTTTCTGTGACCCCAAGGGTCCTGAGACCACACTGTCCAGTGAGGGTTCCACCCCCTGCTTAGCCACTGGAGCGACGTCCCTCAACAGAGCCGACTTCTAAAAGTTCCGATTTTGTGCTCTGTGGTTCTATCACTTGCCAGAAGCGGCCAACGGAGGCCCCCTCCCCCTCCATCTATCCTCCCGA
>NW_027850742.1:0-260 GCF_054177405.1 Leptonychotes weddellii
GGTCTCCTCACACATGGACAACTTTTACTAATCAAATTAACATATGGTCTATCACCCCGATGGAAAATATTTTTCATTTAGAAGTAATTATTACGGGGGGCGGAGCAAGATGGCGGAGGAGTAGGAGACCTGGATTTCGTCCGGTCTCAGGAATTCAGCTGGATAGCGATCAAACCATTCTGAACACCTACAAACTCAATAGGAGATCGAAGAAAAGAAGAGCAACAACTCTCTCATCAGAAAAGCGACCACTTTCTGGA
>NW_027850743.1:0-260 GCF_054177405.1 Leptonychotes weddellii
ACACTTCCAATGAGACCCTTGACTATCCCTCGTTTTATTTTCCGATCTCTTCCAAGAAATGATTTAAAACCTGTTCTTAAAACAGCAGCTTAACAAACACCTTGAGAATTCATTTTAACGGGCAAGGCATTGCCTCACTTCAGTTTTCTCAAATGAAATCTCGAAAACCGGCTGATCCAGACCGGGCACGTGCCGTGGGAAGCTGGAGCTCCTGCAATTCATCCCTGAAAATCCGGGCTTGCAAGTGTCTTGGGCCAAGC
>NW_027850744.1:0-2043 GCF_054177405.1 Leptonychotes weddellii
TCGTTGCAAATGGCAAGATCTCATTCCTTTTGATGGCTGCATAATATTCCATTGTGTATATATACCACATCTTCTTTATCCATTCATCTGTCGATGGACATCTTGGCTCTTTCCACAGTTTGGCTATTGTGGACATTGCTGCTGTAAACATCGGGGTGCATGTACCCTTTTGGATCCCTACTTTTGTATCTTTGGGTACTTTGCCCATTTTTATCAGTTTATCTTTTCTAATCAGTTTGAAAGAGCTCTTTTTAAATTAATGATAATTATTCTTTGTCTTTCATATATATTGCAAATAGTTTGTATGTTCCCAAGTCTGTCTTTTTATTTTTTGATTTTGTATATTATCTTTTGCCATAAAAGTTTTATGGAATTGAATAATTTTTAAGATGGCTTCTAGGTTTCCTGCTTTTCTTAAAACTTTGACAAGAATGGATATTTTAAATAGAGGATTTTATGTACACATTCTTATACTTTTTCTCATCTTGGAGAACTCATTCAGATTTAATTAGACTTAGACTACATCTTCATTGCACAAGAGTTTTCTCACCATGTATTCTAATGTTTCTTTTTGTTTTGTTTTTGGTTTTCTTTTGGGAGTATGTCCTCATGAATTACATCTTTAAATTGGCTCTACCAGTTGTTAATTTATTGCCTCTTAGTCCAAAATTTACCCTTCTTTGCTGTGCTTTGTGTTACTGGAGCTGGACCCTATAGACGTTTTTTCTTGATGGACTGATTTTTGTAACGTGAGAACAAAAGGAAGGGATTTATTTTCCTTCTTCCTGTGTGTGTGTGTGTGTGTGTGTGTGTATGTATGTATATGTATGTGCAGGTAGAAGTGGGAGATATGCTCACCTCTGCAGCTCTCATGGTTCAACTCAAGTCTTAACATTCCAGCAGGTTTTTCCTCCATTCAGCAGCATGCTACCCCTGTGGTCCAGCTATGGTGGTTGGCCTTTGGTCAGCTGAGTTTCCATGAATGGACTGTGTTCGTGTAGCAGCCATGGCTTTCCTCAGAGGTCTGAATCTCCAGCCTGTGGAAAGGGTTCCTCTAAGTTGCTAAATTTCTTCCATGTTTGTTCATCCTCAGTCCTACGAATAGCAGCTACATCCTGCAATTGTCTCTTCAATTGCTACTATACTTTAGAATCTTCTTTTGCTCCATTTAGTAGTCAGTCTTTACTCATTAATAATTTTTTTTAAAGATTTTATTTATTTATTTGACAGAGAGAGACACAGCCAGAGAGGGAACACAAGCAGGGGGAGTGGGAGAGGGAGAAGCAGGCTTCCCGCTGAGCAGGGAGCCTGATACGGGGCTTGATCCCAGGACCCTAGGATCATGACCTGAGCCGAAGGCAGACGCTTAATGACTGAGCCACCCAGGTGCCCTACTCATTAATAATTTTTATATTAAATTTTCTCTGTTCAATTACTGGTATAGTTATTGTCTCCTTACTTGACCCTATCTGATATGCAAACATAGTTGTGAGATTTCTGGGAGAAATATAGCAGATAATCCTGTCTGCTGTGCAGCAGTAAGGAATGGTATAGTTTAGATTTACCTGAAAAGATGAAGTTACAAATACTAACCACAGAGGCAAGTGAAGACAATATGATAAATCTCCCAAATACAGAACCTGTAGTAATTTCCCAATCTGTAGTACTTTGTGTTTTACCTTAAGATGTTTGTCTTAACTTTGGATCACCTCTACTTTTACTTAATATTTTCCTTTCAACCAAACCATTTTTAATTAATCTTTATTTTGTATAGTTTTAGATTTACAGAAAAATTGAGCAAGGAGTACAGATCAGTCCATTTTTAAACTTGTTTAAAAATTAACTTTAGGGGTGGAGCAAGATGGCGGAGGAGTAGGAGACCTGGATTTCGTCTCCTCTCAGGAATTCAGCTGGATAGGGATCAAACCATTCTGAACACCTACGAACTCAACAGGAGATCGAAGAAAGGAATAGCAACAACTCTCTCATCAGAAAAGCAACCACTTTCTGGAAGGTAGGACGTGCGGAGAAGTGAATCCGAGG
>NW_027850745.1:0-260 GCF_054177405.1 Leptonychotes weddellii
CTGCTCTCGTGGGAGACCTGGAAGGGTCTGCCCTCCCAACTACCTGCAAAACGGTAGTAGACGTTTTTCATTCCGAGCCTGAATCTAATTAATGGCAGTCCGTTTATGTGTAGAACTGCAATAATTTACCAAGAGATTTTTCACGTACGTTAGGTGGCAAAGTGGGTTTCCACCCATTTGGGTTTTTTCTTTTTTTCCCCCTCTTTGCGATAGAATGATTTAAATAGTGGCCCGAGGTCAAAGAACCCTGTAAAGTCCAC
>NW_027850746.1:0-260 GCF_054177405.1 Leptonychotes weddellii
AATATATGCTACCTTCGAGAAGTCCTTTGCCAATCATATTTTCTTACCTTTTTAAATAACTCTCTACTTCTATTCTTGGACACCTTGGAGGTTTTTTCTTTGTCTCATAGTTTACTAAAATATGTCCCAGAGTTGACCATTCTGTGTCAATTTTCTCAGACACTTGGTTGGGCCTTGTTAATATGTATGCTGTGATTTTGCCTTATTTCAAGAACGTTTTCATGGGTGTTAACTATAAATATCTGTTTTCTTTCATTGTA
>NW_027850747.1:0-260 GCF_054177405.1 Leptonychotes weddellii
GCATGACTATTCGTAGCAATTTATCTCACAATTGAACTGTGTCAACCATCAAGAAGGAGATGTTGGCCTGAAATTTTAAAGAATTCAGTGGAGGGCGCCTGGGTGGCTCAGTCGGTTGGGCGACTGCCTTCGGCTCAGGTCATGATCCTGGAGTCCCGGGATCGAGTCCCGCATCGGGCTCCCTGCTCGGCGGGGAGTCCGCTTCTCCCTCTGACCCTCCCCCTCTCATGCTCTCTCTCTCTCTCTCATTCTCGCTCTCA
>NW_027850748.1:0-260 GCF_054177405.1 Leptonychotes weddellii
AAAATTTTATTTCTGTGTCCACATGGGCCATCATTATGTGATTTTCTTTTCTTTTCTTTTTTTTCTTTTCTGGCAATGTTAAACAGTGCAATACTTTCCTGATAGAATAATTAGGTAGTGTTCCTTTTTCAATTTTCCGGAAGAGTTTGGTTAGAATTAGTACTGTTTCTTCCTAAATTGTTTTAGCCACTCCGAGAGACAGTCTCCACCCACCCCAAAGTTAGGTTTGGATGTTGAGGCTTATGGCCTTTTATACACAC
>NW_027850749.1:0-260 GCF_054177405.1 Leptonychotes weddellii
ACAGCAAATCACATTGACAAGCTGGATGGTTTTATATTTGTCACCTCAGTTTGGGATCAACAAACAAATTACTTTCTAGATTTCACGTAAATGTTTTAAATAAAAGATAAAATATGTTGTACCATCAAATTACAGAAGACAAAAGGAGATTTTTGTCTCGCAAAACAATGCAAACACTTGCTCATAAAGTATGAGGTCAGTTCATAAACTGATCTGATTTATAAATTATTATTTATAAATAATTTGTAAATAAGCTGGTG
>NW_027850750.1:0-260 GCF_054177405.1 Leptonychotes weddellii
CTGACGCCGTCACTCCCAAAGGCCTCATGCCCACTTTCTCTGTCTGAGAAGTGCCTTCTCGCTTTGGGGTAGGGGTGGAGAAGAGATGAGCTCCCAGAACTCCATTCGTTGCTGTGGGGGAGGAGGGGGTTGGAGGGCTCCAGTCTGTCTTGAGGGTCACACAGCATCCCCCAAGCGCATCCTCTCTCTTTTGCTCCCAACTGGAGTCCAGACTTGGTCTCCCCACTTGCCTCTTAACCTGGCCTCGAGGTGACCCCTAC
>NW_027850751.1:0-260 GCF_054177405.1 Leptonychotes weddellii
AATATAATATATAGACTGTATTAGATATGTCTTTGGAGTTTTGGTGAAACTGTAACCCCTGAAACCCTCTTAGGGCACAACCCCAAGATCAAGAGTCACACGCTTTCCCGACGGAGCCAGCCAGGTGCCCCAGCATTCCTTATTTTATTTTATTTATTTATTTATTTTTAAAGATTTTATTTATTTATTTATTTATTTAGAGAGTGTGTGCGTGAGTTGGGGGAGGGGCAGAGGGAGAGGAAGAGAGAGAGTTTCCAGCA
>NW_027850752.1:0-260 GCF_054177405.1 Leptonychotes weddellii
AGGACCCTGGGATCATGACCTGAGCAGAAGGCAGCCATTTAACCGACTGAGCCACCCAGGCGCCTCGAATTATCAATTACTTTTTGACAAAATTGTATGGGAGCATTAAATTTGTACAAAACAGCTATGGAAAAATGATTTTAATGATCACTAACATTCCTTTTTCACAAGGTAAATGTTTTATATATTATATAAATTACATGAACATTTACAAAGTCCAAATTCAAAAAACTATTTGGAGACAGTACAATTTGCCAGAA
>NW_027850753.1:0-260 GCF_054177405.1 Leptonychotes weddellii
CCTGTCTGCTTAATTAAAAATCTTAAAATCACTTAATGATAAAAAGATAATAAAATTTGTAATTTTTAAAATTAAATGAAGTTCTCCCTATACACAGCAACCGGAAACATTACCTACCCTTAAAGAACAAACAAAACAACAATGCCTTAGCTCCCCCTGCTGCTTGAACAAATTATTTCATTTATGAAATATTTTGTCAGTGATTTCTCTGACAGCATTAAGTGAAATTGGCTGTTGGTTACTTTCTCCTTCTTCTCTTC
>NW_027850754.1:0-260 GCF_054177405.1 Leptonychotes weddellii
CTCTCCCTCTACTGTTCTCCCTGCTTGTGCTCTCTCTATCAAATAAATAAATAAAATCTTAAAAAAAAAAAAAAAAAAACTTCAGGTCCTCAATCACATTTTTCAACGTCGAATAAGCCACTATGATCACAGGCTACCCCACGGGCACTTCCATCACCCTAGAACCTTCTACTGCACGTGCTGCTCCAGAATCCCTCCCACTGGCTCCGTGCACGCCAGGGCTTCCTCTCCTCCCCTCCCTGCCCCTCACACCCTGGCCA
>NW_027850755.1:0-2043 GCF_054177405.1 Leptonychotes weddellii
CCCCCACTCCAGCAACCCTCAGTTTGTTTCCTGAGATTAAGAATTCCTCATATCAGTGAGGTCATATGATACATGTCTTTCTCTGATTGACTTATTTCACTCAGCATAACACCCTCCAGTTCCTTCCATGTCGTTGCAAATGGCAAGATCTCATTTCTTTTGATGGCTGCATAATATTCCATTGTATATATACCACATCTTCTTTATCCATTCATCTGTCGATGGACATCTTGGCTCTTTCCACAGTTTGGCTATTGTGGAAAACAGTATGGAGGTTCCTCAAAAAGTTAAAAATAGAGCTACCATACGATCCAGCAATTGCACAAGGGTTTCTTTTTATCCACATCTTCGTCAACACTTGTTGCTTTTTGTGTTTTTGATTTTAGCCATTCTGATAGATATAATGTGATATCTTGTGGTGGTTTTAACTTACATTCCCCTGGTGATGAGTGATGTTGAGCATCTTTTCATGTCTTTTGGCCATCTGTATATTTTCTTTGGAAAAATGTCTATTCATGCCCTATGCCTATTTTTTAATTTAATTATTTTTGGTTTTTTGGTGCTGAGTTGTATAAATTCTTTGAATAGTAACCCCTTGTCAGATTCATCATTTGCAACTATCTTCTCCCATTCATTTGGTTGTCTTTTTATGTTGTTCACAGTCTCCTTCACTGTGCTAAAGTTTTTTTTTAATTTTTTAATTTTTTTTTTTAAGATTTTATTTATTTGACAGAGAGAGACACAGCGAGAGAGGAAACACAAGCAGGGGGAGTGGGAGACAGAGAAGCAGGCTTCCCACTGAGCAGGGAGCCTGATGCGGGACTCGATCCCAGGACCCTGGGATCATGACCTGAGCCAAAGGGAGACATTTAACAACTGAGCCACCCAGGCGCCCCCTAAAGCTTTTTATTTTGATGTAGTTTGTTTTTGCTTTTGTTCCCCTTGCCTAAGGGACATATCCAGAAAAATGTCTATGGCCGATGTCAAAGAAATTACTGCCTGTTTTCTTTTAGGAATTTTATGGTTCAGGTTTCACATTTGGGTATTTAATCCATTTTGAGTATTTTTGTGTATGGTAAAAGAAAGTTTCACTTTTTTGCATGTAGCTGTCCAGTTTTTCCAAAACCATTTGTTGAAGAGACTGTTTTCTCCCCATTGTATATTCTTGCCTCCTTTGCTGTAGATTAATTGATCATATAAGCTTGGATTTATTTCTGGACTTTCTTTTTTGTCCTATTGATCTATGTGTCTACTTTGGTGCCAATACCATACTGTTTTGTTTACTACAGCTTTGTAGTATATCTTGAAATCTGGAATTGTAATACATCTGCTTTGTTCTTTCTCAAGATTGTTTTAGCTATATGGGGTCTTTTGCAGTTCTATACAAATTTTAGTATTATTTATTGAAGTTCTATGAAAAATGTTGTTGGTTTAATGGGGATTGTATTAAATTTGTAGATTGCTTTGGGTAGTTTGGACACTTTAATGATATTGGGTCTTCCAACCCATGAGCATGGGATATCTTTCCATTTGTTTGTGTCATCTTGAATTTCTTTCAGATGTTTTATATTTCTTGAAGTAAAGTTCCTTCACCTCTTGGTTAGTTTGTTCTTAGGTATTTTATTAATTTTGGTGCAATTGTACATGGGTTTATTTTCTTAATTTCTCTGTTACTTCATTATTAATGCATAAAAATGCAACAGATTTCTGTATATTAATTTTATATCCTGTCAGTTTACTGGATTCATTTATAACAGTATATATTAATATATATTCATTTAATTATAAGTTAATATTATATAACATATTAATATAATTACAATGTATTAATATATTATCTATTATTAATATATTATTTTCATTTGCTAATTAACAGCACAAAATCTTTTTTTAAATAAATATTGCATGAGCTCTAATTGTATAGTTTCTTATAAGCTGTTTAATTATATATGCTCCAAGTTTTTCTAAAACATTGTTTAATATTTGTGGATAAATAACTTTCAATGTCAGGTTATAAATTTAGTTTATTTCTATGTTTGGGGG
>NW_027850756.1:0-260 GCF_054177405.1 Leptonychotes weddellii
ATTTTGCAACTTATACACTTTACCTTATATTACTTCTTCAGTGAATTAAAGAGATTTTTAGCAATAAAACTCCAGCATCCCAATCATCCCCAGTATGATTGTCCTTTTGAAAAATGGGTCTAATAAACCACTGGGTGATAAAAGATAGCCAGACCCTTAGAAAAGAAACTGCCATTTTTCCATTTGCACTAAGAAGTTCGTCTATTAGCCGAGTATTCTTTTTTTTTTTTTTAAAGATTTTATTTATTTATTTGACAGAG
>NW_027850757.1:0-260 GCF_054177405.1 Leptonychotes weddellii
ATTCCTGAGGGTATTCAGGGCTAACACTGCCTGACTAATTTCCATGGCATGGATCCTACCTGTGACAAAATGTGCTCTGTGGTCAAAAAATGGTGGACCATGACTGAAGCTCATGTTGATGTCAAGACTACCGATGGTTATTTGCTTCCTCTATTTTGTGTTGGTTTTGCTACAAAACACAATATCAGATTTGGAAGCCCTCTTTCGCTCAGTGTAACAGGTCCACTGAATTCAGAAGAAGATGATGGAAATCATGACCC
>NW_027850758.1:0-260 GCF_054177405.1 Leptonychotes weddellii
TGAATCATGGAACACTTCATCTAGAACTAATGATGTAATGTATGGGGATTAACATAAGAATAAAAAAAAAAAAAGAAAAAAGTTGCCAATAGACTTGCTTGATGCAGAATGCAGAATAAAACTTCAATTTGTAAAAAACCACAATATCTATAAAGCAAAATAAAATGAAGTGCAACAAATGAGGTATGCCTGTATATTCTTCCTGGCTATTTGACTGGAGGTTGCTCAAGTCTCCTAGAGGCTACCCTCAAGTCTTATCA
>NW_027850759.1:0-260 GCF_054177405.1 Leptonychotes weddellii
AAAAAGGAAGAAAGAAGGGAGCTTGTGAACACACACACACACACAGAAAATGGAAACTTCGTTATCACAGAATAGCCATTGTTGATCATCGGGGAAAGGATAAACCATGGAATAAATTGTACTGTGCTAACAGTTATTCATAAATGCTAAAATGAATTTTGACCCCCAGCTACAAATCCACCTAGTTGAATAAAGATTTAAATGTAAAGAACCAAACTATAATGCTTTGAGAAGCATTAATATGAGAGACTATATTTAAT
>NW_027850760.1:0-260 GCF_054177405.1 Leptonychotes weddellii
AGATTGACCATGAACAGCCACAGAAGAACTTAAACAGAACTAATGAACTCCCGTTATGCAAACCTCCAGCCTCTGATCACAATCCAATAACAATAACGAAACAAAATCCCACATGTTGGAGAAAAACCTTATAAATGATGCAAAAAATAAACCACAATGGAAATTAGGACACATTCAAAACTGAATAATGGAAGTGCTACCAGCTAACATGTCCTGAGTGTCTGCTGTGAGTCAGGCCCGTTCTAGATGCTTCTTACCTC
>NW_027850761.1:0-260 GCF_054177405.1 Leptonychotes weddellii
CCGCTCTGCAGGGAGCCTGCTTCTCCCTCTCCCACTCCCCCTGCTTGTGTTCCCTCTCTCACTGTGTCTCTCTGTCAAATAAATAATAAAAATAAAATCTTTAAAAAAATTCTTTAGTTTTGAAAATGATACACAGTGATAAGAATCTAAAGATTTTTAATACCGTATGAACTCTCATGTGTTTTGTTTCTACGATAGAATTAGATCGTTACGGGGAAAAATGCTTTGGTGAACCTTTATATATTAAATAGGTTCCTTAA
>NW_027850762.1:0-260 GCF_054177405.1 Leptonychotes weddellii
TATTACCCATATCTAACTTCTAATAAGGAGGAAAACTGAACAAAGTAAAAAATGTGTGAAAACCAGGCAAGCAAATACACTCACATTAAAACAGTTCTAAACTAACTACAAATAGGATAGAAGTGAGTTATTTTCTTGTCCACAGGAGCTGTCAGGCAGACATGAAAGACAAATAAAAATAAGCCCCAGACAGCTAAAAGTTCAAGCAAGGGAAGCAAAAATAAACAGAACAAGTATCAGCTTCTGAAGACTGATGTGAA
>NW_027850763.1:0-260 GCF_054177405.1 Leptonychotes weddellii
GGAAGGCCCGGAAGCCAGAAACACCCAGCTCATCACTCCCGAACCCCTCGCCCCAGAAACCCGGGTGCTAACGGGTGTTGGTGGCTGCTTTAAGTCCCAGTCCTCAAAATAGTGCGAATCCTCTCTCCCCAGCGTCCAGTCAGTGACCAGGAGCCACCTTGGGGTAGGGATGGAGGAGTCCTTCCCATAGGCTCCTGCCAAGCCCTCCTTCCTCCCAGGGACCCAGCTCTCCTTCCATCAGTGGGTTTTGGGTTTGGAAA
>NW_027850764.1:0-260 GCF_054177405.1 Leptonychotes weddellii
GGGAGAAGCAGGCTTCCTGCCGAGCAGGGAGCCCGACGTGGGGCTCGATCCCAGGACCCCAGGATCATGACCTGAGCCGAAGGCAGACGCTTAACGACTGAGCCACCCCGGCGCCCCACCATGCATTTAAAAAGTAGAACGCAACCCAGTGAAAACACTGGTAAGAGCTTTGAACAGACTCTTCACAAAAGAAGATACATGGATGCCAAATAAGCACCCGAAAGATTCTCAACATCAGCAGCCGTCAGGGAAATGCAAAA
>NW_027850765.1:0-260 GCF_054177405.1 Leptonychotes weddellii
AATACTGGCCATTATCACCTCTACCCAGCTGTTATTCTAGGTGTCTTACGCCACCGTTTTCTTTTTTTTTTTTTTAAAGATTTTATTTATTTATTTATTTGAGAGAGAGAATGAGATAGAGAGAGCATGAGAGGGAGGAGGGTCAGAGGGAGAAGCAGACTCCCTGCTGAGCAGGGAGCCCGATGCGGGACTCGATCCCGGGACTCCAGGATCATGACCTGAGCCGAAGGCAGTCGCTTAACCGACTGAGCCACCCAGGC
>NW_027850766.1:0-2043 GCF_054177405.1 Leptonychotes weddellii
TTGTTTCTCTGCTGATTGAATGAAAATTCTGGGCCGCCATGTGTGGTTGTACAGGTTGGCCACTGCACAATGATGCCAGGCTAAGGGGGCAAGTAGGAGTGATATCCATTCTGCTCTCTGTGTGCCAAGCCAAGCACCCACATGGCTCCCCAGATTCTCATCTCTAGCCAGGTGTCCCCTGAGTCATCCAAGGGAGAATTAGAGAGACAGCCCTTGGGCTAAGGAACAAAATCCTTAATATCCTATTCAGGGTCTGCACACGATCCCTCCCAGCATTGACTATGGCTTTGCCTTCAGAAAGGCATTTCCCATCCCCAACCCCTTCCTCAGCCCTCAGCCCTCCTGCATCTTAGCTGCAGGGTGTCTCCTCCTCCAAGAAGCCTCCCCTGATCTCTCTGGGGTCTCTCTGGAACGCACTCTCAAAACACCCTGGGCTTCTCCTTCACAGCCCTGCTCGTAAGGGTAATCAAATACATATTCATTTCAAATCTGCTTCCAATGTTAAGAAGATGAGCTCTTTGAGGGGAGGGATGCTTCTTTATTATTATTATTATATCCCCAGTGTCCAACAGTTGGCCTGGGACTTGGGTGAGGCCCAGTAAGTGTCTGTTGAATGAATGAATGAATCAATCCAACAGATGAGGATGAAATAAATAGTGCATAAAAGTAGCATGTATCTAGAACGCAAGACCAAGAAGCCAGGATGACTGTGAACATACCAGAGAAGGTGGGGAAGGGTAAGGAGGGTCCTACCAGAGATAACAGAGAGCCTAGAGCCGGAGTCATAGCGTGAGGGCCCACCCCCCCCTCCTTACCATACAGCCCGTGAACTCCTGAACTAAGATCGTCTTAAGTGCTTGAAAAAGGGGGGGGTGCCCAGGTGGCTCAGTCGGTTAAGCGTCTGCCTTGGGCTCAGGTCATGGTCCCAGAATCCTGGGATTGAGCCCCGTTGTCGGGATCCCTGCTCAGCGGGGAGCCTGCTTCTCCCTCTCCCTCTGCCCCTACCCCTCCCACTTTGTGCTCTCTCTCTTGCTCACTCTCTCTCTCTCTCAAAGAAATAGTCTTTAAAAAAGATGCTTGAAAAAGAATCAAAAGAAAAAAAAAAAAACATGTAAAAGTTATTTGAAATTCATGTTCCAGTGTCTGTAAATAAAGTTTTATTGGAACAGAGCTACACTCGTGGGTTTGCTTTTGCACAAGGATAGAGCTGAGGAGTGGTGACAGAGACCACAGGAACCTCAAGGACAAAACCAACGTAGTGGGGCGCCTGGGTGGCTCAGTTGTTAAGCGTCTGCCTTCGGCTCAGGTCATGATCCCAGGGTCCTGGGATCGAGCCCCGCATCCGGCTCCCTGCTCAGGGGGAAGCCTGCTTCTCCCTCTCCCACTCCCCCTGCTCGTGTTCCCTCTCTCGCTGTGTCTCTCTCTGTCAAATAAATAAATAAAATCTTTAAAAAAAAAAAACCAACGTAGTACCTGGCTCTCTACAGAAAAAAGTTTGCCAGCCAGTTTGACCTAGAACGTCTTGGGATCGCTATATCCCCGGACCCTGCCCCCAAGCCCGTGCTAAAGTCTGGGCCTCAGAAAAAAAAAAGCTGCCACATCCTGTCAGTTACTGTAACATGGGACTTTAATATCTGGTGAATGAAGAGGGGAGAGTTAAATTAACAGTAGCATACCCTTGCAACAGGCTATCCCACGGCAGGTTACAAAATGAGCTGGACTAACATGTACGTGTATAGAAAGATGGCCACAGTATGCCGTCCGAGCAATTTCTAGAACATGGATCGTGTTTCCAATGTATTATAAAGCATAAGCATGCAAATGCTCGGACGGTTGGAGAATATACAAATATCTGGAGGGCTATATGCATGATAAATAGCTTTAGGGAGTGGAACCAGGGATTTTTACTTTTTCTTTTTTTTTTTTTTTTTGGTACCCATTGAGTTTTTTTTAACCAAGAATATACCACTCTCTAATTAAAAAAAAAAAAAAAAATGGGCGCCTGGGTGGCTCAGTTGGTTAAGCGACTGCCTTCGGCTCAGG
>NW_027850767.1:0-260 GCF_054177405.1 Leptonychotes weddellii
TCAAGGAGCTTGGAAACAGATCCTTCCCAGATCTTCCTGATAAGAACCCAGCTGGCCTACAATTTGACATCAACCTTGTGAAACCTGGAGCAGAGAAACCAGCTGAGACAACCGGAACTTCTCACCTACAGAACTGTGAGATACTAAATTTGTGTTGTTTGAAGCAACTTAATTTGTGATAATTTGTTACAGCAGGAAGAGAAAACTAATGCACTAATAAAAGACAGACATTATTGCCCTTTATATGATACAGTATGAAA
>NW_027850768.1:0-260 GCF_054177405.1 Leptonychotes weddellii
ATATCTATATAGTGTAATTTTGGCAGGCTCAAGAAAGACCCACACATCCAAAGAAGTGGGTCTCACCAATAGCTTGAATTTCTTTAGGAAGGTGTAATGGTTAATTTTATGTGTCTTGACCAGGACATGGGGTGCCCAGATATTTGGTCAAACATTATTCTGGGTGTTTCTATGGGAGTGTTTTTGGATGCAAGTATCATTTGAATTGGTAGACCAAGTAAAGCAGGTTGTCCCCACCCCACACCCCAATGTAGGTGGGC
>NW_027850769.1:0-260 GCF_054177405.1 Leptonychotes weddellii
CTTCTTACACTCTATACACAAAGGGCACTTATCTTCTTCCAAGAGAGTTATCATTGAATTGTCATCTGCTCCTGGCATCCAGTTTAATGTCCATGTATTGGACTCTCAAGCTTTGTCTATGTATTGCTTGTTGTTATCTATATCAGGATATTATTTGTATCAGTCCATCTGCCAAAAAACCCCTATGTGGTTCTTCTTGATACATTCATGAACTAAATATACACATTACACAGTATATCCAAGGAATTGGAATTTCAGCA
>NW_027850770.1:0-260 GCF_054177405.1 Leptonychotes weddellii
AAAGCTAGTCAGTTTAAAAATCTATTAAGAGATACAAAAAAAACAAAAAATGGCCAAAAATGTTTTATGTGATTGGATATTCAGTAACTTTCTCATCTGACTGTGAAATTACCTCTAAAGACTCTTTTCTTCTACTTCTAGGATGTGGCCAGGTGGGTTATAATCCAGCCCCAGAGGAATCATAGCAGGAAAAAAAAAACCCAGGTAAATAGGGAAATTCTCATATTAGTGGAAAAGTGGATGGCTGAGAAAGCCCATGA
>NW_027850771.1:0-260 GCF_054177405.1 Leptonychotes weddellii
ACCATACAAGGGTGGACATTTGGGGCTGAGGTCTTCCTGGGCAAAAACAATCAACCAGTCCTTTTTTTTTTTTTTTTTTAAAGATTTTATTTATTTATTTGAGACAGAGAGAATGAGAGAGACAGAGAGCACATGAGA
The DNA here is from genome assembly GCF_054177405.1 of Leptonychotes weddellii. Lineage (NCBI taxonomy): Eukaryota > Metazoa > Chordata > Mammalia > Carnivora > Phocidae > Leptonychotes > Leptonychotes weddellii. Next base: position 139 of record NW_027850771.1, read on the forward strand.
GGGGGGAGGGTCAGAGGGAGAAGCAGGCTCCCTGCTGAGCAGGGAGCCCGATGCGGGACTCGATCCCGGGACTCCAGGATCATGACCTGAGCCGAAGGCAGTCGCTTAACCAACTGAGCCAC
>NW_027850772.1:0-260 GCF_054177405.1 Leptonychotes weddellii
AACAAAATTGTTTTAAGAAAATGATAAGCTACTTCCTGTACCTTTTTATAATGCTAAGCCTAGCTCTGAGATGATACAAAATAACCCCTGGGGCCATAAATATGTACCAACCAGATGTTCATTTGCTGGGGAAAACCCTGCCTCAAAGCAGAGATAAACTGTCCTCAACTTCTCCAGATGTTTTTTCATGCTGCTTGTGTTGCTTGACAGAGACACTTTTTTGTATCTCAAAAACTGTGTTTCAAATATTGGAAATGAGC
>NW_027850773.1:0-260 GCF_054177405.1 Leptonychotes weddellii
GAAATATTCCTGGCCTTCTTGTCACCTGAGAGACATCATATTCGAAGACATTTTCAAATACATTTTTTAAAGATACCAGATTCTATTCACTTTGGTGACCTACTTATTAAACTGGTCAGTACACTTCTCTTGTGTTTTTTGAAGAAGTTAGAAAGAATTGTGACTTCTCTGTGGATTTATGAAGGGAAAAGAAGTGGGGAGGTGAGGACAACTTCCTTCCATTTTGTAATATTTATTCAGAAAAACCTATGTTATCTCTA
>NW_027850774.1:0-260 GCF_054177405.1 Leptonychotes weddellii
AACAAAATTGTTTTAAGAAAATGATAAGCTACTTCCTGTACCTTTTTATAATGCTAAGCCGAGCTCTGAGATGATACAAAATAACCCCTGGGGCCATAAATATGTACCAACCAGATGTTCATTTGCTGGGGAAAACCCTGCCTCAAAGCAGAGATAAACTGTCCTCAACTTCTCCAGATGTTTTTTCATGCTGCTTGTGATGCTTGACAGAGACACTTTTTTGTATCTCAAAAACTGTGTTTCAAATATTGGAAATGAGC
>NW_027850775.1:0-260 GCF_054177405.1 Leptonychotes weddellii
CCTGTCTGCTTAATTAAAAATCTTAAAATCACTTAATGATAAAAAGATAATAAAATTTGTCATTTTTAAAATTAAATGAAGTTCTCCCTATACACAGCAACCGGAAACATTACCTACCCTTAAAGAACAAACAAAACAACAATGCCTTAGCTCCCCCTGCTGCTTGAACAAATTATTTCATTTATGAAATATTTTGTCAATGATTTCTCTGACAGCATTAAGTGAAATTGGCTGTTGGTTACTTTCTCCTTCTTCTCTTC
>NW_027850776.1:0-260 GCF_054177405.1 Leptonychotes weddellii
ATCCTTTTGCTTCAGGCAAAGGTATGCCTTAATACTGAAACACCTTCTTTATTGTACCAGTTTTTTTAAGTTACCCTCATCTCAATTTTTCTTGTTGGTTTTGTTGTGGATGATTTGTATATGCATTTTAAAGGGTCTGAATTATATGCCTTTCCTTATATTTAGCTTGGAGAAATAAAAAATAGTGAGGTGCTTTTACCACTTAAGCTTTCTAGGGGTGTTTAAGTAAATTTCATGAAAATATCTTAATATATCACCAC
>NW_027850777.1:0-2043 GCF_054177405.1 Leptonychotes weddellii
AAAAAAAGAAAATTAAATGTAATTATTTTATTTGACAGAGAGAGAGAGAGAGAGCACAAGCAGGGGGAGTGGCAGGCAGAGGGAGAAGCAGGCTCCCCGCCAAGCAAGGAACCTGAAGTGGGACTTGATCCCAGGACCCTGGGATCATGACCTGAGCTGAAGGCAGATGCTTAACCGACTGAGCCACCCAGGTGCCTAGAAAATTAAATTTATTAATCTTTAATTCAAAGCTAAATGGGTCTCTCCCCTACCTCTTGCACTACCAATCTGTCAATATATATAATCATTATATTATTATATTATCATATATTAATTATAAAGTGTTATTTTCTATATGATATCTGTCTCAATAGATAACTCAGAGACACACACGCACGTGTGCACACACACATACACACACACAGCCAATTCTTGTTATCTGTGGTAATTGTGTTCTCAGAAGTCACCAGGAACACTGAATCAGAGTTTACTGAAACATTGCTCTTAAATGAAATATGGAGTTAGGTCCCTGTAAGCCTCTAGTCTCCACATTTTCATCAACTGATCAATATATAATCTTGTTTTATATGCATTTCTTTTTATTTTTTATTTTTATTTTTTTTAAAGATTTTATTTATTTATTTGAGACAGAGTGAATGAGAGAGAGAGAGCACATGAGAGGGGGGAGGGTCAGAGGGAGAAGCAGGCTCCCTGCCGAGGAGGGAGCCAGATGCGGGACTCGATCCCGGGACTCCAGGATCATGACCTGAGCCGAAGGCAGTCGCTTAACCAACTGAGCCACCCAGGCGCCCTATATGCATTTCTTTTTAAAGACACTTTATTTAATCCTCATTGTTGATTCATTAATTTTGAATGCATGGCCAACAGCACTATAACTCATTCGTGAATAAAGTCAATCTAACATATGTATTTTCTTTGTAAGAAACTTCACAGCCTTGTGCTTAGGAAAACTAGATAGCGCTTTAGTACTACACTTGGGGGACATTTTAAACAAATCCTCAACAAAAGGTACAACAATCTAAATAAATATGACATTAAAAAGACCACAGAAAGAACACATTCATAGTGTGAGAGCTGAAACAAGAAGTACAGCCACAGATGGAAATGTGCATGTGGTTCAAATTTTTCATCTTTCTGCATATGTCTATAAATGACCACAAAATGCCAATGGAATATCAATTTGGGGGATACAAATAAATTTTAGTGAGTAAGAAAATTTACAAATATGGAATCCATGAATGATGTTTGTATAATATTTACATGTGTTGATGTGTACTTTTTTATTGAAGAACTGCAATTTCTTTATCAGTTTCTCTTTATGGAAGCAAATGTCTTATATCTGAAAATCAGTTACTGATGGGACTCTATCTCTTCCCAAGAACCTGTCGTCCACCTTCCCTTCAGTGTTTGACAGAATATACACTTTGAACAGTTCCTATATCACCTTTACTAAGGTTCTGGAGACATATCAACTCCCTTCTCTTCATTTCACCCAACTAGATCTGGAGATATCAGGGAATCGGATATATTCTGCTCTCCGTAAAGCTTTTGAACTGCTCTAAACACTAGACTTTATAATTTGACAGTCTGAACTTCCTGTTTTGAATTCATCACTTAATTAAAGAAAAAATAAAGTTCAACATTCTATATGTATAAGGTCATGCATTAGGAGCTGCTGGGTTATTGTGTTGGTTAATTTTATGTGTCACTTGGCATGCCATAGAACCCAAGTACAGATTCAAACACCAGATCAAATGTTGCTGTGAATGGATATTTAAAAGAAGATTGACATTCATACCAGTAGACTTTGAGTGAACCCGATTACCCTCCATAATGTGAGTGGACCACATCTAATCAGTTGAAGGCCTAAACAGAAAAAGACTGAGGTCCCCTAAGGAGGAGAAAATTCTGCCTCCAGATTGTTTTTGGTCTTGAACCACATCAACTCTTTCCCTGGGTCTATAGCCTGCCAGCCTGCCCTGCAGATTTCAGACATGTCAACTCCCACAGTCACTGGACAAACTCCTTAAAATAAATTTTTCT
>NW_027850778.1:0-260 GCF_054177405.1 Leptonychotes weddellii
CTGCAGAGATGGAGCCGAGGAGCGGGCTCTCAGCTCGGGGTTGCCATAAACCGTGATCCGCGGCACAGTTGGGCCACTGTTCCTCCAGAAGGGACCCAACAAGCGGGAGATCCAGGGAGACTCCCCTTCCTCCCCTGGGAGGAGCGGCACGGGAGCGCACCTCAGGGATCTGCTGGGTTTGGAGACTCCACCCGGGGTCAGGTGCCAGAGATAGAAACACTCTGTCACAGGCTGGGTGAGCACGGAGTGCGGCCGGAGAC
>NW_027850779.1:0-260 GCF_054177405.1 Leptonychotes weddellii
CCAGATTGAAAGTGAGGGGGTGGAAAACAATTTACCATTCTAATGGACACCAAAAGAAACCTGGGGTGGCAATCCTTATATCAGACAAATTAGATTTTAAACCAAAGACTATAATAAGAGATGAGGAAAGACACTACATCATACTTAAAGGGTCTAGCCAACAAGAAGATCTAACAGTTTATGCCTGTAACATGGGAGCAGCCAATTATATAAGCCAATTAATAACAAAATCAAAGAAACACATAGTCAATAATACAATA
>NW_027850780.1:0-260 GCF_054177405.1 Leptonychotes weddellii
CCTGGGTGGCTCAGTTGGTTAAGCAACTGCCTTCGGCTCAGGTCATGATCCTGGAGTCCCAGGATCGAGTCCCGCATCGGGCTCCCTGCTCAGCAGGGAGTCTGCTTCTCCCTCTGACCCTACCCCCTCTCATGCTCTCTCTATCTCATTCTCTCTCTCAAATAAATAAATAAAATCTTTAAAAAAAAAAAAAAAAAAAGATAAGCCGTGGGAGGAGGGAGCCCAGACAGCCAAATGCTGTGACCCATGCCTGCAATGGA
>NW_027850781.1:0-260 GCF_054177405.1 Leptonychotes weddellii
AGATGGCGGAGGAGTACGAGACCTGGATTTCGTCTCCTCTCAGGAATTCAGCTGGATAGGAATCAAACCATTCTGAACACCTACAAACTCAACAGGAGATCGAAGAAAAGAAGAGCAACAACTCTCTCATCAGAAAAGCGACCACTTTCTGGAAGGTAGGACGTGCGGAGAAGTGAATCCGAGGCGATATTCGGGAGGATAGACGGCGGGGGAGGGGCCTCCATCGGCCGCTTCTGGCAAGTGATAGAACCACGGAGCAC
>NW_027850782.1:0-260 GCF_054177405.1 Leptonychotes weddellii
TATATATATACCACATCTTCTTTATCCAGTCATCTGTCGATGCACATCTTGGCTCTTTCCGCAGTTTGGCTATTGTGGACATTGCTGCTATAAACATCGGGGTGCACGTACCCCTTCGGATCCCTACTTTTGTAAAAATGATAGTGTTTTTTAAGAGAAAAATGTTACCCACAGACTTAAGGCAGAAATCTGAGGCCTGGAAACAGGACTATATATGAATCCCATGTTTCTAAATATTTGGGAGAAGCTTGACTAACTGA
>NW_027850783.1:0-260 GCF_054177405.1 Leptonychotes weddellii
GAAATATTCCTGGCCTTCTTGTCACCTGAGAGACATCATATTCGAAGACATTTTCAAATACATTTTTTAAAGATACCAGATTCTATTCACTTTGGTGACCTGCTTATTAAACTGGTCAGTACACTTCTCTTGTGTTTTTTGAAGAAGTTAGAAAGAATTGTGACTTCTCTGTGGATTTATGAAGGGAAAAGAAGTGGGGAGGTGAGGACAACTTCCTTCCATTTTGTAATATTTATTCAGAAAAACCTATGTTATCTCTA
>NW_027850784.1:0-260 GCF_054177405.1 Leptonychotes weddellii
CATTTCCTGGGCTCTAAGAGGGGTGTAGGACTCGGGGGTGTTGGTTCAAATTTTGGGTTGCTGATAAATCTCTGTGACACATATTTTTTGTTTTGTTTTGTTTAAAGATTTTATTTATTTGACAGACACAGCCAGAGAGGAAACACAGGCAGGGGGAGTGGGAGAGGGAGAAGCAGGCTTCCCACGGAGCAGGGAGCCCGATGCGGGGCTCGATCCCAGGACCCTGGGATCACGACCTGAGCTGAAGGCAGACGCTTAAC
>NW_027850785.1:0-260 GCF_054177405.1 Leptonychotes weddellii
AGATTGACCATGAACAGCCACAGAAGAACTTAAACAGAACTAATGAACTCCCGTTATGCAAACCTCCAGCCTCTGATCACAATCCAATAACAATAACGAAACAAAATCCCACATGTTGGAGAAAAACCTTATAAATGATGCAAAAAATAAACCACAATGGAAATTAGGACACATTCAAAACTGAATAATGGAAGTGCTAACAGCTAACATGTCCTGAGTGTCTGCTGTGAGTCAGGCCCGTTCTAGATGCTTCTTACCTC
>NW_027850786.1:0-260 GCF_054177405.1 Leptonychotes weddellii
AAAAAACTAAGACATAGACTTAACTACAGAGAACAAACAGATGCTTACCAGAGGGGAGGTGGGGGGGTGGGTAGGATGAAATGGGGGATGGGGTAAATAGAGGTGATGGGGATTAAGGAATGCATCTGTTGTGATGAGCACTGGTTGATTAAAATAAAACTTTAAAAAAGAGTGAAAGTGACAGTTAACCTGAAAATACATGTGAGTGACAGTCTCTTTAGCTCCAAGTATATAAAGTTAACATTTTCTATCCTCTCTAC
>NW_027850787.1:0-2043 GCF_054177405.1 Leptonychotes weddellii
GACGGGTCCTGTGCGGCATGTGCTCACTCTGGTGCCTTGGATCCAGGGCTGGTTTCTGAGGGAGGCATTTCAGACACTGGGTAGGCTAATGGGGAAAATGTTTCGCGGGGAGGAGGTGGGTAGAAGCCCTTAAATCACACCAGATATTCTATCTTATCAGCTGGAATAAGTTTAGAAAGCAATAGCTCCTTTCATTTATTTGGTTAGTCCATGGTACTAGTCATATAAGAAAATCAGTATAAATGCTGGATGATTTCCATTTATTTATCGGGTTTTAAGACAATTAATTGCTTTTCCGTCATCCTTCACAAGAAACTGATTAATATTGTGGGGATTTTTTTCTTTCAGTATCATTATGAACTCATGAGTCAAACATCTGATAGATTTCAATCCATTATCATTATTATCGTCACTGAAGCTCAAATTGTCCCATTGGGGCCAGGGGAGGCCTCTTTTAGTTGGCTCCTGGGTCCGTTTGACGTAACCTTAGTAGTTTGATAAATTTCTCTCTATCAAGTATAACAAGATGTTCCAGATTCATCTTAGATGTTTCCTGTCCCAAACTAGGAATCTTCTGTTTCTCAAAAACCCTGATTTCCTTGCATGGGAAGTGGGAAACACTGTAATCTGGGTCCTAGGAATACTCATTGCTGCTGAGTTGGTCATTGTTCCTAGATGTTTTCAGTGGACAGAGATAGAAAATGTAAATTAAAAATACATAAATATTTTAAGATAAAATACGTCAATACTTTCATACTGGCTCTCCTGATTCAAATCCAATATTACAGAGTCATTATTTAACCTCTACTGTATTACACCAATATCTCCTTTTTCCATATCAAGATTCCTAGTTACCAACACTCAGACAACGAAGGATTAGAATAGCCAATAAAGTTTTGCTGTACCACACTCTGCATATACAACAGTATCAGAACAGCAGTTACCACCACCAATATGATTACTGAAAATGGTCTAAAATATCTTTGCATATGCTCCCACAGTCTCTTCCTGCCCCCATGATCTGTTGTAGATGGTGGAAGAAACAGGAGACCTTAAAGTACCAGTGGGAATCAGCCACCCACCAGTGAGGAATATCTGTTTGGATCTTTATATGAGTAGGAAATAAACTTCTATTGTGTTAAGCCCCTGAGATTTAAGGAGGGAGGTTACAGCAGGTAGCATTGCCTTATTAATACTGTAACTAACTAAAATTATCTAGACCTAACGCATTCCTAAGTCATACATCTTTTAGCAGCTTTGTTCGGATGTAAGTCACATACTATGAGTCACCCGTTTAAAGTACACAATTCAGTTGTTCCCCAAACATTCACAGATATGTGCAACCATCATCACAATCAATTTAAAACATTTCTGTGGCCTCAAAAAGAAACCTCCTATCTGTAGTTATCACCCCCCTAATTCCTCTTCCGTCACCCCTAATTATCAGCAACTTCTAATCTACTTTCTGTCTCTGTAGATTTTCCTATTCTGGATTCCATATTAATCAAATCACATAATTATGGGGTCTTCTGGGACTGGCTTCTTTCATTTAATGTAATGCTTTAAAGGTTTATCCATATTGTGGACTGTATCAGAATTTCATTACGTTTTATGGCCAGATAACATTCCATTTCATGGATATAACATATTTTATTTATCCATTCATCCATCGATGGACATTTGGGCTGTTTCCACCTGTTGGCTATTATGAATAATGCTGCCGTAAACATTCATATACAAATTTCTGTGTGGACATATGTTTTCATTTCTCTTGGGTACATACACAGGAGTAGCATTGCTGGGTCTTATAGTAACTCTATATTTAATCATGTGAGGAGCTGCCAAACTATTTTCCAAAGCGGCTGCAGCATTTTACAATCCCACCAAGGGGGCATAAAGGTTCCAATTTCTCCATATCCTCACCAACAAATGTTATCATCTGGCTTTTTGATTCTAGCCGTCCTAGTGGGTGTGAAGGGGCATCTCATTGCCATTTTGATTTGCCCTTCCTTGATGGCTAATGACTTGAGCATCTTTTTAAAT
>NW_027850788.1:0-260 GCF_054177405.1 Leptonychotes weddellii
TACAGTATATTAAAATTCTGATGTTTTCTATAGTTGTTCATAAACATCTATAAATAATGGTCATTTTATTTAATTAAAAAAAAAGCAGTACATGTTGTGTCTCCTTTGTTGGTCTCAAAGTGTTAACCAGAACTTCCAGTACCATGAGTAACAACAGCAGTGATATTGGACATCTTATCTTTCTCTTTGTGTAAAAGGAATTCTTGGGGACTTTTGGTTTCTAGTCCCCCATGTAAAGAGCTTGGAAGTCATCACTTCCA
>NW_027850789.1:0-260 GCF_054177405.1 Leptonychotes weddellii
CCTCTGTAAACATCATCTCTGCTTTGTTATGAATTCTAGTATTTAAATGTAAACAATACAGTTTTCTCAGTAATTGATAACGTGGCATGATCTTCCAAAGTCCTCTGTGCAGCAAAACTAGGCAGGAATAGAAATACATGGACAGACACCTTTCTATCTCACTTTTTTAATATAACTGTGCACACTTGGAAGGTTACCCCGAACATTGAGTGGTTCAGAAACTCTCAGAGGAATCAGTCTTTGCCAATAGGATGCACCAC
>NW_027850790.1:0-260 GCF_054177405.1 Leptonychotes weddellii
CTGATTTGTAAATGCATATATTAGGTTTGTGTTACTTGCCTCAAAAATGATAAAATTTTTAGTTGGTGTTGGTCCTATGCCTTAATGATACTATAATTAAAAATCCAAACTTCTTCCATATGATAGTCCTACAAATATATAGCCTTATATGCTCTAGACCACTACATTTTCCACTCCACTTGACCTTCTCTATCCTGGGGTAAAATTCAAAGGACTTTCAATAGCTCAGTTCATGGCATAGCTTGCATTCTTTTAACCTA
>NW_027850791.1:0-260 GCF_054177405.1 Leptonychotes weddellii
CCTTTCATCAAATGCTGAGAGCTTTTGTGCCATGGTTGCGAATTACTTTGAATCTTGGAGCTCTGCAGACTTAAAGCAACCCTGTCCAACTTACCTACTTTTTAAAAAAATTTTTTTATTGTTATGTTAATCCCCATACATTACATCATTAGTTTTAGATGCAGTGTTCCATGATTCATTGTTTGTGCATAACACCCAGTACTCCATGCAGAATGTGCCCCCCTCAATACCCATCACCAGGCTAACCCATCCTCCCACCC
>NW_027850792.1:0-260 GCF_054177405.1 Leptonychotes weddellii
AAGTATATATTACCATCCCCATTTTACAGATGAGTAGACAGGTTCAGAAAGGTTGAGTATTTTTCCCAAGATCATTCAATTTATTTAAAAAGGTTTTATTTATTTATTCGACAGAGAGAGACACAGCGAGAGAGGGAACATAAGCAGGGGAAGTGGGGGAAGGAGAAGCAGGCTTCCCACTGAGCAGGGAGCCCGATGTAGGGCTCGATCCCAGAACCTTGGGACCATGACCTGAGCCGAAGGCAGATGCCTAAAGACTG
>NW_027850793.1:0-260 GCF_054177405.1 Leptonychotes weddellii
CCCTGCATGGCAGTTGGGACTCCTCCTTGCCATACCCAAATAATAATAAAACCTATATTTTAAAACAGTGGTATAGAGAGACTCTATCCTCACACACTTTCAGCCTGATCTCCTACTGAGGTTACATGTTGGGATTACACCCTCCCCACCCCCGCAGTTAGGTGGGGCCATGTTACTAGTCTGGCCAATGGGTAATGGGCATCCATGTCACTGCTGGGCAGAGCACTTAATTGCTGGGAGGAAACCCTCTGGCTGTGTTC
>NW_027850794.1:0-260 GCF_054177405.1 Leptonychotes weddellii
AAAAAGGAAGAAAGAAGGGAGCTTGTGAACACACACACACACACAGAAAATGGAAACTTCGTTATCACAGAATAGCCATTGTTGATCATCGGGGAAAGGATAAACCATGGAATAAATTGTACTGTGCTAACAGTTATTCATAAATGCTAAAATGAATTTTGACCCCCAGCTACAAATCCACCTAGTTGAATAAAGATTTGAATGTAAAGAACCAAACTATAATGCTTTGAGAAGCATTAATATGAGAGACTATATTTAAT
>NW_027850795.1:0-260 GCF_054177405.1 Leptonychotes weddellii
GGGAGAAGCAGGCTTCCTGCCGAGCAGGGAGCCCGACGTGGGGCTCGATCCCAGGACCCCAGGATCATGACCTGAGCCGAAGGCAGACGCTTAACGACTGAGCCACCCCGGCGCCCCACCATGCATTTAAAAAGTAGAACGCAACCCAGTGAAAACACTGGTAAGAGCTTTGAACAGACTCTTCACAAAAGAAGATACACGGATGCCAAATAAGCACCCGAAAGATTCTCAACATCAGCAGCCGTCAGGGAAATGCAAAA
>NW_027850796.1:0-260 GCF_054177405.1 Leptonychotes weddellii
CTGCCCGTTCAGCCAGCCAAGGGCTACACTACTTGACTTTTTGACTCCCGAGTGTGTCCAGCAGTTCCGTTTATGGATTCTCATTGTTCCTTTGACTTTTGCTCCTGAAACCAGATTCAACATGTGAACTGCGGATTTATGAAGTCTTGCTCTTATTAGCACTGAGGTTCTTCTGCAATTTGTTTTTCTTTTTTTTTTTCTTAGTATTTTTTTTATTCTTATGTTAATCCCCATACATTACATCATTAGTTTTAGATGAA
>NW_027850797.1:0-260 GCF_054177405.1 Leptonychotes weddellii
AAAAAAAAAAAAGATTCTCTCCCTCTCCCTCTACCATCCCCACTCCCTCTCAAAAAATTAAAAAAAAAAATTAAAAAGAAAGTGTTCCATGAAAAAAGAAATCTCTAATCAAATCCATTTAGGAATACTTCATAATATATTTATTATTTTGATAACACTGCATATTAGCATAATAAAAGCTCTGAGAAGTCCTGCAGAGATCCTACAAATCTGAGAAATAAGGAAAGCTGCTTACATACTTTCACGACAGCATTCTTGGA
>NW_027850798.1:0-2043 GCF_054177405.1 Leptonychotes weddellii
ATTTTTAGAGTCATATTCTATCCCTTCATAGTAGTTAACCTTATTTTTGGTATATATATATGTATAAGTTGTTCTCTCTTTAAAATTTTGGGATACACTTTCTACTAATAGATCAAAATATACCCTAAATCTCTAGTGTATGGCTTTGTTCTAGTCTCCTGCCTGATCACATTCTCTCCCCTTTTATTTTTTTTTAATCCTCTTCTTTCTTTTTTCAACCAACATTTTATCTTATCAATTCCTTTTATAAAATCTTTTATAATTTTCATCTTTACAGTCATATTCCATCCCTTCATTGTATTAACCCTTATTTTTGTACATATATAAGTTTTTCTTTCTTTAAAATTTTGGGAGGCACTTTCTTCTAACAGACCAAAATACGCCCAAAATCTAGTGTGTGGTACTGATCTATGCACCAGCCTGATCATATTTGATCATATTCTGGTTTTTTGTTTCGTTTTGTTTCATTTTTGTTTGTTTTTATCTTTTTCTTTTTTCTTTCTTTCCCTTTCTTTTCCCTGGTTTCAGGTCTTTTCTGATTTGTTTAGTGTCTATTTTCTGGGGACGTTGTTACCCTGTTAGCATTTTGTTCTCTCATTCATCTATTATCCTCTGGACAAATAACGAGACAGAAAAAATCACCTCAACAAAAAGAACAAGAGCCAGTACCGACTACCAGGGAACTAATCAATACGGACATTAGTAAGATGTCAAAACTAGAATTCAGAATCATGATTTTAAAGATACTAGCTGGGCTTGAAAAAAGCATGGAAGTTATTAGAGAAACCCTTTCTGGAGAAATAAAAGAACTAAAATCTAAGCAAGACGAAATCAAAAAAGGCTATTAATGAGGTGCAATCAAAAATGGAGGCTCTAACTGCTAGGATAAATGAGGCAGAAGAGAGAATCAGTGATATAGAAGACCAAATGATGGAAAATAAAGAAGCTGAGAAAAAGAGAGATAAACAACTACTGGATCACGAGGGTAGAATTCAAGAGATAAGTGATACCGTAAGACAAACAACATTGGAATAATTGGGATCCCAGAAGCAGAAGAAAGAGAGAGAGGGGCAGAAGGTATATTGGACCAAATCATAACAGACAACTTCCCTAATTGGGGGAAGGAAACAGGCATCAAAATACAGGAGGCACAGAGAACCCCTCTCAGAATCAATAAAAACAGGTCAACACCCCGACATCTAATAGTAAAACTTATGAATCTTAGAGACAAAGAGAAATCCTGGAAGCAGCTCCGGAGAAGAGATCTGTAACCTACAATGGTAGAAATATTAGACTGACACAGACCTATCCACAGAGACCTGGCAGGCCAGAAAGGACTGGCAGGATATATTCAGAGCACTAAATGAGAAAAATATGCAGCCAAGAATACTCTATCCAGCTAGGCTGTCATTGAAAATAGAAGGAGAGGGCACCTGGGTGGCTCAGTTGGTTAAGCAACTGCCTTCAGCTCAGGTCATGATCCAGGAGTCCCGGGATCAAGTCCCACATCAGGCTCCCTGCTCAGCGAGGAGCCTGCTTCTCCCTCTGACCCTCCCCCCACTCATGTCCTCTCTCTCATTCTCGCTCTCTCAAATAAATAAATAAATCTTAAAAAAAAAGAAAGAAAAGAAAATAGAAGGAGAGATAAAAAGCTTTCAGGACAAACAAAAACTAAAGGAATGTGCAAACACAACACCAGCCCTATAAGAAATATTGAAAGGGGTCCCCTAAGCAAAGAGAGAGCCTAAAAGCAACATAGACCAGAAAGGAACACAGACAATATACAGTAACAGTCACCTTACAGGCAATACAATGGCCATAAATTCATCTCTTTCAATAGTTACCCTGAATGTAAATGGGCTAAATGCCCCAATCAAAAGACACAGGCTATCAGATTCTATAAAAAAACAAGACCCATCAATATGCTGTCTGCAAGAGACTCATTTTAGACCCAAAGACACCCCCAGATTGAAAGTGAGGGGTGGAAAACAATTTACCATGCTAATGGACACCAAAAGAAAGCTGGGGTGGCAATCCTTATAT
>NW_027850799.1:0-260 GCF_054177405.1 Leptonychotes weddellii
ACCGCTGAAACAAATAATATATGTTAATTAAAAAATTAAAAAAATATTTTAAAAAAGTTCATTGAAATCTATCCTTAATGAAAAAAATGGCTGCTGCTAGTTTTTGATATGATCTCTCCACTAGCAGTACCTATCTGATGGCAAACAGAGTACAGGATTCAGCGCTCTAATTAGAGGAGACAAATAGAAGTATTTTTTTTATTCCTTATGTTATTTTGAGATTGAACTACATACTGACCTTAGTAACAAGAAATGAAATG
>NW_027850800.1:0-260 GCF_054177405.1 Leptonychotes weddellii
ATCACAAGTGATCACCTACAAGACTTTCTTGTAAGGCCTGGAAGGACTTGATCATGATCATCTCCGCCATATCTTAGGGTCATTGAAAAGAAAAACGTGCCACTCACAGTTCTTCCCAAACCCACTTGCGGATGCCACTGAGCCAGATGCCTATTCTCACGCTTCACAGCACCCTGCTGCCCCTTGGTTACAGCACCCACCACATGTGGTGTAGGGGGGCTACCATTCCCCCCCACCGACACCCATGCTCGGGGAGGGCA
>NW_027850801.1:0-260 GCF_054177405.1 Leptonychotes weddellii
AGTCCATAGTCTCTCATGGTGCGTCTCCCCCTCCGATTTCCCCCCCTTCATTTTTCCCTTCCTGATATCTTCTTTTTTTTTTTTTCTTAACCTATATTGCATTATTTGTTTCAGAGGTACAGATCTGTGATTCAACAGTCTTGCACAATTCACAGTGCTCACCATAGCACATACCCTCCCCAATGTCTATCACCCAGCCACCCCCCCATCACTCCAGCAACCCTCAGTTTGTTTCCTGAGATTAAGAATTCCTCATATCA
>NW_027850802.1:0-260 GCF_054177405.1 Leptonychotes weddellii
TAGCCTTTGCTCTAAGATTGCTTTATTTTCTTCATAGTATTTCTCATCACTTGACTCTAAATTCTATATCTATTTCTTCATTGACCTCCCCCATTACAATGTAAGCTTTATGAGAGCAGGAATCTCTCTCATTCAATCAGTATCTTCAGAACACAGAAGACTCTCAATAGATCACTGTTGGGTGAGAGAAGAATAAACTGTTTCAAAAATATATATATAGTAGGAATTATTATCTCTGTTTTATGGATGAAGAAACTGGA
>NW_027850803.1:0-260 GCF_054177405.1 Leptonychotes weddellii
AATGTGAATTTTTGATATGGTGTAGTGAAATGCATCAACACTGGAAGATTGGAAGTGAACTAATATATGTATATTTTTAAAGATTTTATTTACTTATTTTAAGAGATAGGGAGAGACAGAAAGCGTGAGGGCGGGTAGGAGCAGAGGGAGAGGGACAAGCAGACTGTGCTGAGTGCACAGCCCAATGTGGGGCTCAATCCCATGACCCTGTGATCATGACCTGAGCCAAAATCAAGAGTCTGACACTGAACCGACTGAGC
>NW_027850804.1:0-260 GCF_054177405.1 Leptonychotes weddellii
ATCCTTTTGCTTCAGGCAAAGGTATGCCTTAATACTGAAACACCTTCTTTATTGTACCAGGTTTTTTAAGTTACCCTCATCTCAATTTTTCTTGTTGGTTTTGTTGTGGATGATTTGTATATGCATTTTAAAGGGTCTGAATTATATGCCTTTCCTTATATTTAGCTTGGAGAAATAAAAAATAGTGAGGTGCTTTTACTACTTAAGCTTTCTAGGGGTGTTTAAGTAAATTTCATGAAAATATCTTAATATATCACCAC
>NW_027850805.1:0-260 GCF_054177405.1 Leptonychotes weddellii
CCTGGGTGGCTCAGTTGGTTAAGCGACTGCCTTCGGCTCAGGTCATGATCCTGGAGTCCCGGGATCGAGTCCCGCATCGGGCTCCCTGCTCGGCAGGGAGTCTGCTTCTCCCTCTGACCCTCCCCCTCTCATGCTCTCTCTCTCTCTCTCTCATTCTCTCTCTCAAATAAATAAATAAAATCTTTAAAAAAAAAAAAAAAGGTATAACCTGGAGGTATTCCACCTTCTAGTTCATTTCTGACCTTCCATTTTCTTTTTTC
>NW_027850806.1:0-260 GCF_054177405.1 Leptonychotes weddellii
AAAAGATTTTATTTAAATATTTGACAGAGAGAGACACAGCGAGAGAGGGAAGGCAAGCTGGGGGAGTGGGAGAGGGAGAAGCAGGCTTCCCGCTTGAGCAGGGAGCCCGATGTGGGGCTGGAGCCCGATGTGGGGCTCGATCCCAGGATCCTGGGTCAGGACCTGAGCCGGAGGCAGACGCTTAACGACTGAGCCACCCAGGCGCCCCTGCACTTTAAAAATTTCTATTTGAGGGTGCCTGGGTGGCTCAGTCGTTAAGC
>NW_027850807.1:0-260 GCF_054177405.1 Leptonychotes weddellii
AATGTTCTTCAACGGATGAATGGATGAATGGAGAAAGAAAATGTGATTACACACACACACTGGACTATTATTATGTCATAAAAAAACATCTTGCCGTTCATAACAACATAGATGAATTTGGATGGCATCAAGCTCACATAAGGCAAAGACAATTACTGCGTGGTATCACTTATATGTGGGATTTTAAGAAAAAAAAAAAGCCAATTTCATAGAAACGGAGAATAGAATGGTGGATGCCCGGGGCTGGGGGAAGGGGAAAA
>NW_027850808.1:0-260 GCF_054177405.1 Leptonychotes weddellii
GGGTATTGAGGAGGGCACATTCTGCATGGAGCACTGGGTGTTATGCACAAACAATGAATCATGGAACACTACATCTAAAACTAATGATGTAATGTGTGGGGATTAACATAAGAATAAAAAAATTTAAAAAAATCTATTTTTATTGGGTTTCCCTTATACATAATAAATTTGGTTTTTCCAACTGCTTTTAGGATTCTCTATTAACCTTAACTATTTTGATTGTAATGTGTCTTGGTGTGGTTCTCTTTGGATTCATCTTA
>NW_027850809.1:0-13302 GCF_054177405.1 Leptonychotes weddellii
GTGGCTCAGTTGGTTAAGCGACTGCCTTCGGCTCAGGTCATGATCCTGGAGTCCCTGGATCGAGTCCCGCATCGGGCTCCCTGCTTGGCAGGGAGTCTGCTTCTCCCTCTGACCCTCCCGACCCTCCCCCTCTCATGTGCTCTCTCTCTCAGTCTCTCTCTCTCAAATAAATAAATAAAATCTTTAAAAAAAAAAAAAAAGAGGGACATTTTGTAATGCTAAAAAGGTCAATCACCAAGGAAAATTCTATAATCTATAATTGTACATACTTAACATAGTCTCAGGAAGCTAACCCAAACCGACAGAATGAAAAGAGCTAGATAAATACATGATCATAGAAGATTTTAACACACCTTTTTTGATATCTGATTGAACAAATAGATGTTGAAATATTAGACACAGAAGATCTGAACCACCTGGTTAACAAACTAGACCTAGGTACAACACTGTTCACAATAACTACAAAATGCATATCCTTTTGTTATAAAATAAACATTCCCCAAAAATGAGTGAAGCCAACATGCTTGGCTACAAAGCATATCCCAACATATTTCAAAGGACTGAAATCAAAGAGAATCTGTACTCTGACTACAGTGGAATTATTTTAGAAATCAACAACAAAAGATAACTGGAAAATTCTCAAATACTTGAAAATTAATGATTGTACTTTTAACTGATCCATGGGTGAAAGAAGAACTCAGAAAGGAAATTAGAAAATTTTTTAACTGAGTGAAAGAAAAATATCAAAACTTGAGATTTGTAGCAGAAGTGATAAGAAGGCTATGTTTAGCATTAAAAATCATATATATAAGAGAATAAAGACTAAAATACTAAGTGATTTAAGTAACCCTTTAAAAAAACAGTAAGTTAAATGCAGAGAAATTAGAAGAAAGGAAATATTAAAGAGCAGACATTAATGAAATAGAAAATTCACATACAGTGGTGACAATCAAAAAAGTCAAAGTTTATCCTCCAAAAAAAGTTAAAACTAATAAATTCCTACCAAGACTCATCAAGATAAAAGAGAGAGTGAGAGAGAGAAGGCAAGCACTACCAAATTCAAGAATGAAAAGGGGGCATCAGTACAGATCCTACAAACATTTTTTTGAAGATTTTATTTATTTATTTATTTATTTATTTATTTATTTATTTGAGAGAGAGCAAGCACTCAAGCAGGGGAGAAGCAACAGGAGAGGGAGAGAGAATCTGAAGCAGACTCTGCACTGAGCTTGGAGCCTGAGATGGGGCTCAGTCTCACAACTGCAAGATCGTGACCTGAGAGGAAACTGAGAGCCAGATGCTTAACCAACTGAGCCACCCAGGCAGCCCCACTACAAACATTTTATTCTTTTAAAAGATTTTATTTATTTATTTAAGAAAGTAAGAATACAGTGAGAGAGAGAGAGCATGAGCAGGGGTGGAGAGGCAGAAAAAGGAGAAGCAGGCTCCGAGCAGGGAGCCCAAAGCAGAGCTTGATCCCAGGACCCTGTGATCATGACCTGAGCCGAGGGCAGACACTTAACTGACTGAGTCACCCAGGAACCTTAATCAAACATTTTAAAAAGAGGATATTATGAGCAACTTTATGTGAAAATTTAGAAGATTTTCCTTGAGAAATATAACTTATCAAAGCTAAAATAAGAAGAAAATAGAAAATCTGAATAATCTTATATCTACTAAGCAAATAGAATCCTTTAATTAAAAAATCTTATCAGAAGGAAAACCCCAGGCCCATATGGCTTCATTGATAAATTCCACCATTTAAGAAACGCAGAATAGCACTCTTACACTTATTCTATGAGAGAATGAGAAAAGAGAGACCATATCCTAAAGTGATTTTCATTTGGCCAGGAAAATCTTGTGACCAAAACTTGACAAGGATGTTGCCAGAAAAGAAAATTATGTGAATCTCTCTTAAAACATAGGTAAGAAATACTAAATAAACCAAAGCACTCATATCCATAATATATCAATAACCTCTACAAATCGGGGCGCCTGGGTGGCTCAGTCATTAAGCGTCTGCCTTCGGCTCGGGTCATGATCCCAGGGTCCTGGGATCAAGCCCCGCATCGGGCTCTCTGCTCAGCGGGGAGCCTGCTTCTCCCTCTCCTACTCTGCCTGCTTGTGTTCCCTCTCTCACTGTCTCTCTCTGTCAAATAAATAAATAAAATCTTTAAAAAATAAATAAATAAATAAATAAATAACCTCTACAAATCAAAGAAAGACACAACAGAAATATAGGCAAAAGGCTTGAACACACACGTATTAATTTCCTACTACTATTGCAACAAATTGTCACAAAATAAGTGGATAAAAACAATGCAAATTTTTTATCTTACAGTCTTGTAATTTAGAAGAAATGAGTCTCACTGTGCTAAAATGAAAGTGTAAATAGGGCTGCATTCCTTCAAGACATTCTAGGCCAGAATCTGTCCCCTTGCCTTTTCCAGTTTCTAACACCTGCCATCATTCCTTGGCCCTTTGACCCCGTTCCTCCGTCTTCAAAGCCAGCAACACTGAAGCCAGTCCTTCTCACACAGCCATCTCTGGCTTTCTCTTTCAACTCCATCTTCCACTCTTAAGGGTTCTTGTGATTACATTGGGCTAACCCAGATATTCCAGGATAATCTCCCTATTTTAAGACCAGCTGATCAGCAGAGTTAATTCTACCTGCAGCCTTAAGTCCCCCTTGCCATGCAACCTAACATATTTACAGGTTCCAGGAGTTAGGATGTAGACATATACACATATCCTAATTATAGGATATAGATCTTTAGGGAGACATTTTTTACTGACTACAAACACATCACAAAAGAGGACATAGAAATAGTAAAAATGTGAAAAGGTGTTCAACCTCATTAGTCACTCAGGAAATGTAAATTAAAGTCACAATGATATACCACTATACCTCTGCAGAATGGCTAATATTAAACAGTCTGGTAGGGATGTAGGACAACAGAAATTCTCGTATATTGCTGGTGAGATCTTTTTAATTAATGCAACCACTTTGGAAAACTAAAACATAAGATATTAATACTCTAATACCCAGCAAATTAATTCCTAGGTCTACACTCACAAGAAGTGCGTACATGTATGCACCAAATGACATATAAGTACGTATTCAAAGCAGCAGTAATTTTAACAGTCACAAGTTAGAAACTACTAAAATGCCTACGTCTAGTGAAATAAATAGTACATTGACACAACAGACTATTATTCAGCAGGAAAGATGGACAAACTTCTACACAGAACAATATGGATGAATCGCACGAAATATGTTGAGTGAGTGAAGTCAGAGACAAAAACGTATATATTATAAGATTCTGTTGCCATTCATATAAAGCTCAAAAGCAGACAAGACTAATAAGCTCTTGTAATAGAAATCAGAATAGCGGTTACCTTGAGGCACAGGATACTTGAAAGATGGCATGCATTAGGCTTTTGAGGTTATTTGTAATGTTCTATTTTGTTAAAATACAATTACAATTTTTGTAATTTTCTATGTATGTTGTATTTCAATTATAGTGTCAATACAGCTATTGGAATAGCATATGTACTTTGTGTCAGAAAACTTGGGACTTTATTTAGCTTTCAAGGATATATGAAAACAGACTCCTGGTTAGGGCAGGCTATCGTACAGACACAGAGCTCACAGTAGACGGATGCTTACTGTCAGAAGAGCCAAATACCAAAAGGCAAGAGGTTAAAATGAATTAAAATTTATCCCCTCTTGAATCAAGTGAAAATGTTACAGACCCCAGAGATTATTCTTATATTTAGACTTTTTCAGTGACCTGAAAATAGTCATTTGAAATTAGCTAAGTAACATTACATTCAACCTTTTGAAATGAGAGTTTTTGCCTTTTTATGAGAAATTGGCATTTTCATCATCAACGAGGTATACAACCTTCTTGACAGTGATTCTCCAGCAAAACCATTCAATTTTTTTTAAAAAATCCCATGCTTACCAAGAGCCCAGCCACAGTCTGTTGACAGAAGAGGGACAACAGCAAGGTGTGCCCACAGGGGAAGAAAGTATGGACGTTTCAGACTGTAAAACCGGGTATCTTAAGCAATATAATGAGAATTCCCATAGTAACATGATTAAACCCGCTTCCTGTTTGGGTCTTGGTTTTGGTCTGTTTCAACAGCATCACGCAAGGATATGAATAACAATAAAGAAAATAATATTTCTTTTTATAGGGTGCTTAATGTCTATAAAGACCTTTCATATTGATAGGTTTTACTGGAAAATCAGGATCCTTTGAATGAGATCCACCTTGGTTCAAAACCCAGTCAGACCTCTATGAATATCTAACTTTGGACAAATTTCTCAGTTGAGCATCGGTTACCTCCCGTGTGTGTACAGGACGGTAAGAACTACCAGAAAAGGTTTAACTGAGGATGACAGGTGATGCATGGAAGTCCCTGGAATGCCGTACAGTAGAGATAATAATGTCAGGCCCACGGCACATAGTAGGCACTTGATGAATGGTAGCACTTGCTATGATTGTCTCATCTGCCTTCTATAACAACCTCTAAGGGCAGGGACTGTGAGTTGTTTACCTACCAAAATGCCGGCCCCATAGTAGGCATTCAGGAAATGTTGGTTTCATGAGTAATGAACTCATAAGAGAACAAATAAAAGGAAGTAAGGCAAGATCCACTGCCCTAACTTTGTATGAGGGAAGTGAGGCTCGGGTT
Source organism: Leptonychotes weddellii (assembly GCF_054177405.1). NCBI lineage: Eukaryota > Metazoa > Chordata > Mammalia > Carnivora > Phocidae > Leptonychotes > Leptonychotes weddellii. The sequence goes on from NW_027850809.1 coordinate 4,705, forward strand.
TATCAGAGGTCCCACTACTTCTAATGAGAACAGCCGAGGAACAAACCCTGTTTTCCTTACTCCAAGCCCGGTGCTCTTGCCTCTATTCAAGCAGTGCTCGTGACAATATTTACTCGCCTTGCTCTGGTGGTTGGCATTTTATCTTCATTTTGTATGTGTGATTTGTTCTAAGTTAAGGAGTGTCTGGACTCAGCTCAGGAAGAAATCCAGTAAACAAGTTTCACGCTTATGCTGATAGCATGTGATATTTTAAATATACCTAAGCTATGATAAAATGTGGAAGCACTGAATTTATATAGTGCGTCTGTCTAATACAAAATAAAAATATCACCACAGAAAGTATTGAGCAAATAAATCCTCCCTGGGTTTTTTTGTTTTGTTTTGTTTTGTTTTGTTTTACTTGATGCTATTGCCTTAAAAAATTAAACATAGCCAGATAAATGTCTTTCCCAAAGGCATCATGGTAATTCCAAAGTAGCATGTTAGGTCATTTAACTAAGGTTTAGAGAGTTTCTTCAAATAGCTAACATCTGGGCTGTCCACACACCTTGCCTTTACAGTTGGAAATGTGTTCATCGAGGCCAGCATCCTGGGAAACTTATGTCCATGTCCACAGAATCATAAAATTGCATTTTAAAATGTCAATATGTTAGCCAACATATTCTGTGCAGAATGGAAATGATCCAGGAGCACTGGGAAGCAAATGAACTTTTGAGTGGGGGAGAATTGTAAAAAGCAAGAATGAGGGCAGGTAGAAGAACACACTGGAAAGGAGGCCAGCAAGATTAAAGACGGCATGAGGACAGCACCTGGACCCTAACCAGAGGAACAGCGCTGAGAGATGCTGTCTCACGGCACGCCACCAGGCTGCGTCTGGGCAGGTGCAGAGCTAAATACCTGTCTCCCCACAGTAAGTTCAAGGAAGGTGGACTGAGAAGCTACTGGGAGAGAAAACATTCCGATGCAGATATGAATTGCTTGGCGAAGCTTACAGAAACGGTGAAGAGCACTGGAGTAGGAGATTTATATTCTGCAGAGTAGCTCCAGAGTAGAGGCTTTGGTGCCATGTATTTGCTATTACTATCAATATTATTGTTGACATTTTTTCTCAATTACATTTTAAATGATTATTGCTAATATATAGGATATCTGTTGATTTCTTCAAACTCATCTCCAATAATCTTGTTGAATGCTCTCAATGTTTCTCGCCAATGCCTTTCGGATATATCCAAACTTCTTAACATGGTTTCAAACCTTTTATTCTTTAGCCATACAGAAATTCTTCCGTGTCTTCAGAAAGGGCACATTCTGGCTCGCTGTGAGCTCTTTATACTCGCTCTTCCCTATGCTTAGAATACTACTACCTCTATCTTCCCTCCCCTAACTCCTAATAATTCTTTAGGTTTTAGGTTAAATGCCATTTCTCCTGGAGCATCTAACTTCTCTCCCCTGCCACCATCCCACCACCACGTCCGCCGACAAAATTAGATTAAGCGCCTCTACTTTGTGTTTGCATGGCAACCCCACGTGTTAGCATAGCTGCCTCATCATGGAACTATTTATGCCTGATTGAAACTGCTTTTTTCAGGATTTCCCTGGATAGACTATTAGGTTCTGTGAGTGTAGAAGACATGTTTACCTTTATATTTTATGCCAAGCACCTAGCATATAGATCCCATAAGAATAGCTAAAAACTATTTGTGGGATGGTTGGATGGATGGATGGATGGACGGATGGATGAAAGGATGGGTGGATGGATGAGTTGAATCTAAATTCCTCATATGACTTACAAGGACCTGAATGAAGCCTGCTTACCTTTCAGGTATCTTATCTTGCCACTTAGTACAAAACCACGTACCCACCAGCCACTCCCCAATTACCCTTCTCCTGAACACCTCCTACTCATCCTTGAGCGTTCAATTTTGTTGGCTTCCTCCCTCCATCGTCCCCCTGCCCCCCTTTCTATCCCATCTAGATTAGGTGCTCCTCGGAGGTTCTTCCCCAGGACCCTCACTTCCTCTATAATGACACTTAAGGTTTTCTAGAGTTTTCTGCTTACTAGTTAGTATCTTCCTCTAGACTATAAGCTCCCAGAGGACATGGACCATGTTTAATCCAGCTTATAATTTTATCCTGGCACATAATGAGCATTTAATAGTTATTGCATGCATAAATGAACTAAGTAGTTAAATTATCTTTAAAAATATAAACAAAATGTATGGCATTGCTCAGGCATTTCCTTCCTATTCCTTCCCACCAGGGGACTGATGAATCTTTATGGAAAATGTCAATGTTCTGATTCTGTTTAGATTCTTTATCTTTCATCATTTTTCTAAATTATGCACAGATCCTCTTCTGCATCCTATACTATCAAAAATTGGAATTGCTGTTTTCTTTCATGAGAGCTTTTATTACAACTGTAAAGACTTCTGAGCCCCTCTGTCGGCAATTGCTCAATGTTTACACTTGACGTGTCAAGACTTTAATAACTGTATCTCTGTAGACTTGTCACATCCGGTTCCTATGAGCTATTGTTCAGGCCCACACAGTGCTGAAGTATGAGACTTCCTCTCCTTCTGTCCCTCTTCAGATGCCTCTCTTTTCAGCTACAAATGGAGTTTGTCCATTTCCCTGCATTACCCCTCTCTGTTGAGTCCATGTGGCCTGTATCTTGGTGGAAGAAATATGCTTGCTCATCAGTGGATTCTTCAGTATTCACATCATTGGAATGAGGAGAGCATTATCTACATTGAGCATAATACTTGGTGTCTCACATTTTACACTTTGTCTCACACTTGGCTATAACCATGTGGGCTTAAACTATTTAATTATTTCATGCCCATTATGGATGGGTTACATTGCACCTTTGCAAAATAAGGAATGAAGAAGGAGTATTCAGTGCAAATCAGCCACCATTCTGGAGATGATATCCAAGATGCAAGATGATGGGGGCACCTGGGTGGCTCAGCTGTTAAGCGTCTGCCTTCAGCTCAGGTCATGATCCCAGGGTCCTGGGATCGAGCCCCACATCGCATCAGGCTCCCTGCTCAGCGGGAAGCCTGCTTCTCCCTCTCCCACTCCCCCTGCTTGTGTTCCCTCTCTCACTGTCTCTCTCTGTCAAATAAATAAAATCCTTAAAAAAAAAAAAAGAAAAAAAAAGATGCAAGATGATGATAGGCCTGCTGTCTCATCTCTGGTACCAAAAACGTCATATATCTTCATGTGTCAAACAACATCTACATGGATTCCCACTGACCTGGTCATTAGCATATATATTCTGAGATAAATTCACCACTCCTCTCCTGCTCTGCTTTGAATCACAGTAAGCCATATTTCCCAGATTCCTTTGGATGGCATCAGGAATAAGTCCTCCCTATGGCTCCAGAGAAGCTAGATTTTACCAAAGAGTCCTTTCTTCTGCTGTGGTTCCATTTCCCACCACATAGTCCAACTTGTAGATTTTAACAACACCAACTTCTCTTATTATTCCAGCCCCAGGGATGGTACTGGCTTCCTGTTCTTATTATTGTCTGGGATGCTGCACCATCTTCTATGTGGCTTTTGAGCCCTTTCAGCATCTAAAGCAATTTTCAATGTTAAACTCTCTCTGTTGAAACACTTAGAGAGGCTTACTTTTCCCTTATTGGGTCCTACTTAATATATCTGGAAAAATCCAAAATGTTCAACAAATAAATCTTTTAAAGTAAATAATATTTTAAATATCTTAAATCCTTGGTGTAAAGTAACTATAAATCACTGAGAATATTTACCTTCTATCCCTTCAACCTGCAGTATTTATTTGGAATTCCATTTTGTGCTTTTTTTCTAGTTAAAAATGTGAAAGAAAAGTGGTTCTAGTTCATATTTTAATAAAAATCCCATTACAAATTGAAATCTTAAAATGGAAGTCACAGGATAAATGGGAAGGAGAATCTGAGGGCAAACTGGAAAGCCCAGATTTAAGACTCTGTTGCATCTTATATCAGAGAAACTAAGGACTGTGGACTCAGCCATATTTTGTCCTTCTAAAATTTTCTGAATATTTAAGAATCTAGATATTTTACAAAGCAAATGAATAAACAAAAAGCAGAATCAGACCTATAAAAACAGAGAACAAACTGATGGTTGCTAGAGGGGAGGGGAAGGGGGTTGTGCAAAATGGTTGAAGGGGATGGGGAGATACAGGCTTCCAGTTGTGGAGTGAATAAGTCATGGGGATGGAAAGGTACAGTATAGGGAATATAGTCAGTGGTATTGTAATAATGTTGTATGGTGACAAATGGTAGCTACATTTATGGTGAGCATAACATAATATATAAAGATGTTGATTCACTATGTTGAACACCTAAAACTAATGTAACATTGTGTGTCAACTATACTCAAATTTAAAAAAAAAATTTTAAAGAATCTAGATGGTTGAAACAAAATTCTTGTACACTTCAAATTTTTGTGTTTAAAAAATTTAATCTCAATATATACAAATATCAAATCATTATGTTCTACACCTGAGACTAATATGTTATATGTCAATGATAAAAAAAATTCAATCTCTTCCATAGATAACTTGAGGTCTTAAGTTCCTTGGCAATCTTTAGGACATCATCATTTAAAAGGAAGTTACATTTTATATAAATTAATATTAAAAACACAAAGGAAACTGCAGGTGACATTAAGCCAACAGCACAATAACTTACAGTCCAGGGGATGCACAATACCAAAATTAGCAAAACATTGTTCTTCAAACTTTAGTGAAACTATCACTTTTTCTCCCACATCATATACAAACACTCAGAAGTCAGGATTGGATGTGGAATTATCTTGAGCCCCTGTAAGAAGACTTTTATTGGAAGTCCCTTAAACACTGTCATGGTAGAGCCAACACATAGGAACTCACAATGACATAAGCATTGGAAGTTAGTACTCACTCTGGCTCAAGCTTTCTCTCAACCTTTCCAGAATAACCACTCACTTCACCAGGTGCTTCCTGGGCTGTATGGCTAAATGACCACATACTCCTTAGAGACCTCCTTTCTGAAAGTCCTTCACTGGCCTTCTGACAGAGCTGAAGAAGTCAGAAGGCCATGGGGACAAATTGGAAGTAAGCTATCCTAGGTTCCCTGGTCTTCTGTTCTCTACTTCCTCCCAATGTGGCCTCAACAAGTGGGATACCAATGTCATCCTATAAAGAGCACTATTTGCCTGGTTTCCCCACTCTGGGAAACAGGTCCTTGTCTGATGAGTCTACCAACTTCATATATTGACATTGACAACTATCAGAAAGTGTTTCTTTTAATTCCAGTGTTTTTATTAAAAGAACTTTAGGTGAGAATGACCAAACTCTTAATATGGTTTATTAAATAACATAAGTCTACATTGTATAGAAATTCCCTTTATTACATCCCAGAAAGATAATGATCCAACCGTGTTTTCAGTGCTTCCAATGATGTGGAGCTCACCAGCTCCCAAGGCAGTCATTTCATTGCTAGACAGTGTTAATATTTGAAAGCACTTTCTAAGGCTGAACTAAATTCTCTCTCTTACTTTTAATAGCTATCATTTATAGAGCTATCATGACATGCCAAAGATTATTATTTCATACAGTACTTCTAGCTAAACCTCACAAAAACCCTACAAGGTAAACATTATGCCACTTCCTAGTTGAGAAAAATAAAGCTCAGAAAGTTTAATTTATCTGCCTAAGATCACAACAAAGCTAGTGTTTGCACCCACTGTGCTTTTCCCTAATATGCCACACGGCTTTCAACAACAACAACAAAGAAATTAAATTCTTGGAAATCAAAACATTAACTATTAAATAAAGTGTCATCCTTTAAAGTGTCATACCTTTGGGATATTTATATATGCCCTCTCTCCAAACAGCTGGAACAGTTGCTTTCAGGCAACAGAATGATGATATATTTTTTTTACTCCCAGTAAATCTGAAGGATTTGGAGGAAATAGACAAATGTCTGGGTATTAAAATCTGTCTGCATGCAAAGATACATGAATACGAAAAGGGCCGCCATGTGTCCCTCTTCTCATCTATGTACAAACACACACACACACACCCCAACACACATACACACCTAAATACCTATGCACACAACAAGAGTCGGGAAGACCTGATTTCTCATCCTTACATGAATGACTGAGATTTCCCTCACCCACTTATCTCAGGCGAGAGCTAGGGTAAACCCCAATGGCGGAGTGGGAAATGATGAAGCAGAGGGGGTAGGGGAGAGGGAAGCACTTCAAATGTGAGGCTCTCACAAACCAGCCCACTGCCAGGGGAGGAGGCAGTCTCCTGAAGAACCTAACACTGCCCCACCCCCGAAAGCCACAAGGGCTGGGGGGCAACTGTAAGGCTGAAAAGGGCCAGATCCTTCCCCCTAAGGAAGTCATGATCTAGTGGGGAAATACCAATAAATGACTCCATTGGAAGCACCCTACAATTGATATCTTTAATCTCTGTTAACCACAGAGTGGCCTCAGCTGAGTGGTTGGAAGAAAGGAGGTTGGGTTTGAAAGCAGGCTCTACCAGTGGAGCTGTCCAGTCCTCCGAGGGAGAGTACTGCTAATAAGCTGTGGTTCCTAAGCTTGGTCCTCCTTGTAAACTGACTCTAAACGTGGTTAGTGAGTCTGAATGGAGGTCCGAAAGATCACCAGGTGGGTGATTTCTAACTACATGACTGTTATTTTACAAATTATTAGCAGCAAAATCATAACGTGTATCATTATGGATACATAATATCATTATGGATACAAGATTGAGATCCTTCTCAATCTTTGATCCCTTGTAACTTCCAGAAGCTCAGCATTCACCTGAAACCCACACAACATTAAGGTCAAAGACTTGATATCCCAAGTGCCAAGGTAGGGTGACCTACGGTCTCTCTTTGCCTGGGACTGAGAAGCTTCCCAGGATGCGGGAACATCAGTGCTAAAATTGGGACAGTCTTGGGCAAAACCAAACAGCTGGCTAGACTATCAAGGCCATCTCTAGATTTCACAGCAGTCCCGGGTCTTCTGGGTGCACTGATCCACACCTCCCATTCAACAGGTTTAGGAAAGAGGACAAGGGACCCTAAGTAGGTACGCTCAGAAATAAACCAACCAATCAAATAAGAGGAAAATGGAAGAGGAGAGTAATATTGGTGCCAGGGAACACCTCAGAAGGAATATTTATTGCCAGTGCCCTCCCACACACAGAAGAGAGAGAGCCCTGTCATGAGGACTGATTGGTGTGGTGACATTCTCTGAGCTTCAATATATAGCCACAATACATTTTTACAAAGCCACAACCTTCTCTTCTAACAGGAAAATGCAATAGTAAATTACTGAACACTTAAGCATATATATCATTCCAGGGCTCAGTTTTATGTCCAGAGAACACTGCAAAGGCAAATTAAATAACTGTCCAAAGTGAATATATACATATTCATTCTTTCAGCAATGTCTATTGAGGGCCTACTACACACTAGTCTCCACAGGGGTGCTGGGGACCCACAGAGATGCCAAGGAAAGGACTGGGTTCTTTTCTGCTAGGCATCTTATTTAAATCCTCCACGGTGTTCATAATATCCACTTCCTAGTTTGGGGCTATTCTAACCTATATAGACTTGTTCTCCAGGGTTTGGGCCATGCACAGAAAACATTCAGTAATTCAATTGCCTCATTTACCATTGCTCCCTGAAGAAGAGCCATAGCCAATGCATTTTTAATGCATTTAGCTTACATTTTCTTCTCTGGGAGCTTATTTCTGTCCACCAACATAGCTTAGGCATCAGGTAGCAGAGACATACTGAAGACAAATGAAGGTGGAAACCCCAACAGGGAGAAAATTATTGTTTTAGCCATTACCTACCATTTCTTGTCTTGAATCAGTACTAGGGCCATCTTCCCCTCCTAATTCATTATCATTACCTGAGCTCTAAGATCTTTATGGCTTCGTTCTGCACCTGGAGGAGCAACACCACGACCGCCGCCTCCCCCCACCCCTGGCAAATTCAGGCAGGGAAACACAGGAGGACCCAACCCCACTGATCAGAATAACACATTCCTGTCTGTTATCTGACATCGCCCTCTTTTCAGCTACACTCAGACTCCGCTCCATTGTTTTAGCTGATGATGCCTGACAGGGCAGATGACTGAGGCAAGTGACAGACAGGGTTTCAATAGAGAGAGAAGCCTGTTTAAGCTCCGGCCTGTCTGCTCCAGTAAATCGCAGGGTTTTTTTGTGTTTTTTTTTTCGGTGAAATTTTTTATTGTGGTAAAAAACACATAACAATTTTTAAGTTTACAATTCAGCAACATGATGAGCATTCACAATGCCATACAACGGCCACTACTTCGTCCAGAAAATTTTCCTCACCTCCCGCAGAAACTCAGTACCCCTTAAACAATAACTACCCATTCCCCTCTCCTCCCAGCCCCTACCAACCACCATTCCCCTTTCTGTGTCTATGAATTTGCCTATTCTAGGTGTAAGGGGAATCATATGTTTGTCTTTTTGTGGCTGGCTTATTTCACTTAGCACAGTGTTCTCGAGGTTCATCCATGTTGTAGCAGGTATCAGAATGCCCTTCCTTTTTTTTTTTT
>NW_027850810.1:0-2043 GCF_054177405.1 Leptonychotes weddellii
GATGTAGTGAAAAGAAGGGCCATATGCACCCCAATGTTCATAGCAGCAATGTCCGCAATAGCCAAACTGTGGAAAGAGCCGAGATGCCCTTCAACAGATGAATGTATAAAGAAGATGTGGTCCATATATACAATGGAATATTACACAGCCATCAGAAAAGATGAATACCCAACTTTTACATCAACATGGATGTGACTGGAGGAGATTATGCTAAGTGAAATAAGCAGAGAAAGTCAATTATCATATGGTTTCACTTATTTGTGGAATATAAGGAATAACATGGAGGCCATTAGGAGAAGGAAGGGGAAAATGAAGGAGGGGGGAATTGGAGGGAGAGTTGAACCATGAGAGACTATGGACCTGAGAAACAAACAGGGTTTTAGAGTGGAGGGGGGAGGGGGGTTTGGTTAGCCCCGTGGTGGGTGTTAAGGAGGGCATGTACTACATGGAGCACTGGGTATTATACGAAAACAATGGATCGTGGATCACTACATCAAAAACTAATGATGTATTGTATGGTGACTAACATAACATAATAAAATTAAAAACTACAAAAAAACAAAAACAAAAACAAAGGGTAATATCCAAAAAGAAGATCTAACCATTGTAAATATTTATGCACCCAACATGGAACACCCAAATACAGAAAACAATTAATATCAAACATAAAGGAACTCATTGATAATAATATAATAATAGAGGACTTTTACACCTCACTTACATCAATAGACATATCATCTAAAGGGAAAATCAATAAGGAAACAAGGGCTTGGAATGACACAATGGACCATATCAACTTAACAGATATATTCAGAACATTCTATCCTAAAACAGCAGAATACACATTCTTTTTGAGTGCAAATGGGACATTTTCCAGAATATATCACATAATGGATCACAAATCAGGCCTCAACAAATACAAATAGATTGAAATCATACCATGCATATTTTCTGACACCATGAAACTTGAAGCAACAAGAAGAAAAAAAAATGGAGAGAGCACAAATACACGGTGTTTAAGCAACATGTTACTAAACAATGAATGGGTGAACCGGGAAGTCAAAGAACAGATTAAAAAAAAAAATACCTGAAAACAAATGAAAATGCAAATACAATGGTCCAACCTTTTGGGATGTAACAAAAGCAGTCCTAAGAAGAAAGTATACTGTTATACAGACCTACCTGAAAAAGCAAGAAAAAAAATCTCAGAAAAAAAAAACAAAACTAACCTTGCACCTAAAGGAGCTAGAAAAAGAAAAACAATCAAAACAAAAGCAGCAGAAGGAAGAAAATAATAAAGATTACAGTAGAAATAAAACAGAAGCTAAAAAAAAGCAGCTTTGATGCCTTTTAATTTCTTTTTGTTGTCTGATTGCTGTGGCTAGGACTTCTAGTACTATGTTGAATAGCAGTGGTGATAGTGGACATCCGTGCTGTGTTCCTGACCTTAGGGGGAAAGCTCTCAGTTTTTCCCCATTGAGATTGATATTCACTCTGGGTTTTTCATAGACGGCTTTTATGATACTGAGGTATGTACCCTCTATCCCTATACTCTGAAGAGTTTTGATCAAGAAAGGATGCTGTACTTTGTCAAATGCTTTTTCTGCATCTATTGAGAGGATCATAGGGTTCTTGTTCTTTCTTTTATTAATGTATTGTATCACATTGATTGATTTGCGGATGTTGAACCAACCTTGCAGCCTAGGGATAAATCCCACCTGGTCGTGGTGAATAATCCTTTTAATGTACTGTTGGATCCTATTGGCTAGTATTTTGTGAGAATTTTTGCATCCATATTCATCAAGGATCTTGGTCTGTAATTCTCCTTTTGATGGGGTCTTTGTCTGGTTTTGGGATCAAGGTAATGGCCTCATAAAACGAGTTTGGAAGTTTTCCTTCCATTTCTATTTTTTTTTGGAAGAGTTTCAGAAGAACAGGTATTAATTCTTCTTTAAATGTTGGTAGAGTTCCCTTGGGAAGCCATTTGGCCCTGGGCTCTTGTTTGTTGGGAGATTTTTGATGACTGCTTCAATTTCCTTAGTG
>NW_027850811.1:0-260 GCF_054177405.1 Leptonychotes weddellii
AGATCCTCCTTTTGGGGAAGGTGTCCATCCCGTTCCAATCAGTTATGGCTGGAACGGGGTAGGTAGCTAAATCCTGTGGTCCTTGAGCTACTCCTTTCAACTGCTCTGTGCAGATCCAATCCAGCCAATAAAGGAACTTGAGTGCTATTGACAAAGAGCCTCAGTGAGTGCCTGGCTAATCCACTCTCACTGGAACCTCATCCCTACCACTAAACTCGCATCCCATTATTTTGATGCAAATCCCAGACTGAATCATTTCA
>NW_027850812.1:0-260 GCF_054177405.1 Leptonychotes weddellii
GAGATAAGACAAGTCCCTGGGATTTGTTTCTCTGGGATCAGCAAACAGCCCTTAGTAATAATTTTTTTTTTTGAAGATTTTATTTATTTATTTGACAGAGAGAGACACAGCAAAAGAGGGAACACAAGCAGAGGGAGTGGGAGAGGGAGAAGCAGGCTTCCCGCCGAGCATGGAGCCCGATGCGGTGCTGGATCCCAGGGCCCTGGGACCATGACCTGAGCCGAAGGCAGATGCTTAACGACTGAGCCACTCAGGCGCCC
>NW_027850813.1:0-260 GCF_054177405.1 Leptonychotes weddellii
AAAAATTAATGGAGAGATGAAGAAGGACACTATAGCATAATAGAAGTGTCTATCCAACAAGAAGATCTAACAATTGTAAATATTTATGCCCCTAACTTGGGAGCAGCCAATGTATAAACCAATTAATAATAAAATTATAGAAACTCATTGATAATAATACAGTAATACTAGGGGACTTTAACACCCCACTCACAGCAATTGACAGCTCATCTAGGCAGAAAATCAACAAGGAAACAAGGGCTTCGGATGACACACTGCAC
>NW_027850814.1:0-260 GCF_054177405.1 Leptonychotes weddellii
ATTTTGCAACTTATACACTTTACCTTATATTACTTCTTCAGTGAATTAAAGAGATTTTTAGCAATAAAACTCCAGCATCCCAATCATCCCCAGTATGATTGTCCTTTTGAAAAATGGGTCTAATAAACCACTGGGTGATAAAAGATAGCCAGACCCTTAGAAAAGAAACTGCCATTTTTCCATTTGCACTAAGAAGTTCATCTATTAGCCGAGTATTCTTTGCGGGGTTTTGCCGTTATGTGCCCCCATCACTCATCACC
>NW_027850815.1:0-260 GCF_054177405.1 Leptonychotes weddellii
CACAATCCCAGATTTCAAGATATACTATAAAGCTGTGGTAATCAAGACAGTATGGTACTGGCACACACACACACACACACACACACACACACACACACACACAAGCCCATATAGAACAATATAACAGAATAGACAGCCCAGAAAGAAACCCACAGTTATATGGTCAATTAATCTTTGACAAAGGAGGCAAAAATATGCCTTGGAAAAAAAACAGGCTCTTCCACAAATGGTGTTGGGAAAACTGGACAGCTACATTCAAA
>NW_027850816.1:0-260 GCF_054177405.1 Leptonychotes weddellii
GAGGTCCAGGGCATCAGAATCTGTGAGGTGGGGCCCAGCAATCCGAGCTTTAAAAACCGCTTCAGGTGATTTGGGTGCACGCTGAAGTTTGGGACTGCTTTGAAGTATCGTGTGTCCCTTAGTTCGGGTGCTGGAGGTGACTCTTCAAATGCGAGCTGAGCTAAACCGAGCTGTTTACCTTCAGGATCGTTACCAAAGCCAAAACAGGGCTTAGTCCTTACCCACTCAGACTTCGATGCCAGAGTATAAGGTGAAAAATA
>NW_027850817.1:0-260 GCF_054177405.1 Leptonychotes weddellii
ACTTAAATGGTCCTTGCTCTCAGGCGTGTTTGCATTATAACAATGATTCCAGAGGGATAAGGTGCTGGATGTGGGCCTGGGTCAGTCCACCACTAGTAGTAGGATCTTTGGATGAGACTTCTGGACCATACTGTCCCTTTGAGCAAGAGGACTGAAACTCTGTTGGCTTGAGCGGGAAGTGGGCACTGTTTCCCGACTCAACAAAGCATTCAGCACTTCCCTGTGCCTTGCAGAGACGTACAGTCTCACAAAACAAGTAA
>NW_027850818.1:0-260 GCF_054177405.1 Leptonychotes weddellii
CTGACGCCGTCACTCCCAAAGGCCTCATGCCCACTTTCTCTGTCTGAGAAGTGCCTTCTCGCTTTGGGGTAGGGGTGGAGAAGAGATGAGCTCCCAGAACTCCATTCGTTGCTGTGGGGGAGGAGGGGGTTGGAGGGCTCCAGTCTGTCTTGAGGGTCACACAGCATCCCCCAAGCGCATCCTCTCTCTTTTGCTCCCAGCTGGAGTCCAGACTTGGTCTCCCCACTTGCCTCTTAACCTGGCCTCGAGGTGACCCCTAC
>NW_027850819.1:0-260 GCF_054177405.1 Leptonychotes weddellii
CCTCTGTAAACATCATCTCTGCTTTGTTATGAATTCTAGTATTTAAATGTAAACAATACAGTTTTCTCAGTAATTGATAACGTGGCATGATCTTCCAAAGTCCTCTGTGCAGCAAAACTAGGCAGGAATAGAAATACATGGACAGACACCTTTCTATCTCACTTTTTTAATATAACTGTGCACACTTGGAAGGTTACCCAGAACATTGAGTGGTTCAGAAACTCTCAGAGGAATCAGTCTTTGCCAATAGGATGCACCAC
>NW_027850820.1:0-260 GCF_054177405.1 Leptonychotes weddellii
CTGAGGACCAAGGTCACCCCAAGCCCCCAGAGCCTTTCTTCTTCACCATCTCTTCTGAATGACAGTGTGTTGGCTTGAAAAATGGAATAAGGCTACCTAATGCACATCTCTTCCAGATTCCTTAAGAGGACATGGGTTAAAAGGAGTCTGTTAAAGTCCGAGAAGTGCCACGGGGCCGCTCCTAGAGCTATCCCTCCATCTGGGGCTGTTACTCTCTGGACTGAAGTTTGAGCGGCAAGTCCGGCATAGTTTCCACACAC
>NW_027850821.1:0-2043 GCF_054177405.1 Leptonychotes weddellii
GTTCCCCTTTCTCCACAACCTCTCCAACATTTGTTGTTTCTTTCCCTGTCCATTTTTGCCATTCTAACAGGTGTAAGGTGGTATCTCAAAGTGGTTTTGATTTGAATTTCCCTGATGGCTAATGATGATGAACATTTTTTCATGTGTCTGTTAGCCATTTGTATGTCTTCTTCAGAGAAGTGTCTGTTCATATCTTCTGCCCATTTTTAGACTTGGTTATTTGTTTTTTGGGTGTTGAGTTTGAGAAGTTCTTTATAGATCTTGGATACCAGCCCTTTATCTGTAGTGTCAATTGCAAATATCTTCTCCCATTCTGTGGGTTGCCTCTTTGTTTTGGTGACTGTTTCCTTTGCTGTGCAAAAGCTTTTTATCTTAATGAAGTCTGTAAACTTCATTTTTGCCTGTTTCATTAGCTTTTGGAGATGTATCTTGAAAGAAGTTGCTGTAGCCGATGTCAAAGAGGTTACTGCCTATGTTCTCCTCTAGGATTTTGATGACTTCCTGTCTCACATTGAGGTCTTTCATCCACTTTGAGTTTATCTTTGTGAATGGTGTTAGAGAATGGTCGAGTTTCATTCTTCTGTATGTGGCTGTTCAATTTTCCCAGCACCATTTATTGAAGAGACTGTCTTTTTTCCATTGCATGTTTTTTCCTGCTTTGTCAAAGATTATTTGACCAAGAGTTGAGGGTCCATATCTGGGTTCTCTATTCTGTTCCGTTGGCCTATATGTCTGTTTTTGTGCCAGGACCATGCTGTCTTGGTGATCACAGCTTGGTAATATAGCTTGAAATTGGGCAACTTGATGCCCCCAGCTTTGTTTTTCTTCTTCAACATTTCCTTGGCAATTCTGGGTCTTTTCTGATTCCATACAAATTTTAGGATTATTTGTTCCAGCACTTTTAAAAAAGTCATTGGAATTTTTCATCAGGATGGCAATGAAGGTATAGATTGCTCTGGACAGCATAGACATTTTAACAATGTTTATTCTTCCGATCCATGAGCATGGAATATTTTTCCATCTTTTTGTGTCTTCTTCAATTTCTTTCATGAGTGTTCTGTAGTTCCTAGAGTATAGATGCTTTACGTCTTTGGTTAGGTTTATTCTAAGGTGTCTTATGGTTTTTGGTGCTATTGTAAATGGAATCGTTTCTCTAATTTCTCTTTCTACAGTTCATTGTTAGTGTATAAGAAAGCAACTGATTCCTGTGCATTGATTTTGTTTCCTGCCACATTCCTGAATTCCTGGATGAGTTCTAGTAATTTGCGGGTGGAATGTTTTGGGTTTTCCACATAAAGTATCATGTCATCTGAAAAAAGAGAGAGTTTGACTTCTTTGCCAATTTGAATAGCTTTTATTTCTTTTTGTTCTCTGATTGCTGTTGCTAAGACTTCTAGTACTCTGTTGAATAATAGTGGTGAAAGTGGGCATCCTTGACATGTTCCTGATATTAAGGGAAAGGCTCTCAGCTTTTCCCCATTGAGGATGATATTCACTGTGGGGTTTTTTTGATGTATTTTATGAACTTGAGGAATGTTCCCTCTATCCTTATCCTCTGAAGAATTTTAATCAGGAAAGGATGTTGTATTTTGTCGAATGCTTTTCCTACATCAATTGAGAGGACCATATGGTTCTTCTCCCTCCTCTTATTGTGTTCTATCACATTGATTGATTTGTGAATGTTGAACCACCCTTGCCTCCCAGGGATAAATCCCACTTGGTTGTGGTGGATGATCCTTTCAATGTATTGTTGGATCCTATTAGCTAGGATTTTGTGAGGATTTTGGAATCCATATTCATCAGGGATATCAGTCTGAAATTCTCCTTTTTGATGGGGTCTTTGCCTGGTTTGGGGATTAAGGTAATACTGGCCTCATAGAATGAGTTTGGAAGTTTTCCTTCTGTTTCTATTTTTTGAAACAGCTTCAGAAGAATAGGTATTATTTCTTCTTTGAATGTTTGGTAGAATTCCCCAGGGAATCCATCAGGCCCTGGACTCTTGTTTTTTGGGAGGTTTTGGATCACTGCTTCAATCTTGTTACT
>NW_027850822.1:0-260 GCF_054177405.1 Leptonychotes weddellii
AAGAGTCTTGTCCTCCGGATTGGGACCACTGCCCCTGAGGATACAGAAATCCTTTAGTCCGGAGCAGTTCAGGGCTGCCAAGGCTACTTATTTCATTGACTTACCCATCCTCTTCTGCCTCCAAATTAGGGTGGGCAGGAGGTTAGAACTGCGGTGTGTTTACCTGCAGGAAGGCTGGAGGGATGGGCAAGGTAGCACAGACTTGAACACATTCCACTAGACTTTGTTCTTCTTTAGAGATAGCAGCTCCTGTGCACTGG
>NW_027850823.1:0-260 GCF_054177405.1 Leptonychotes weddellii
GACCAGATAGACCTCATAGATATATACAGAACATTCCACCCTAAGACAACAGAATACTCATTCTTCTCGAGCACACATGGAACTTTCTCCAGAACAGACCACATACTGGGTCACAAATCAGGTCCCAACCAATACCAAAAGATTGAGATTATTCCCTGCATATTCTCAGACCATAATGCTTTAAAACTGGAACTCAATCACAAGAAAAAATTTGGAAGAAATTCAAACACTTGGAAGCTAAAGACAACTCTGCTCAAGAA
>NW_027850824.1:0-260 GCF_054177405.1 Leptonychotes weddellii
CAGCAACTGACAATTCCACAAAATGGAGAGATTTTAATTTGAAGTGACACAATAAAAATCCTTCCCCGTTACTTCAGAACTCAGCGAGGAGGCTCTGAAGAAGCCCCAGGAGCCGGTTGCTCAGGAAGGAGGGAGGCGGCGTCCTCCCCGCCGCACACCCCCCACCCCGCCCCCGCCCGCCCTGAGCAGGGACAGGCCCGCCCGGCGCACTGAGCCTGCTTTCGGAGAGGGTGCCGAGGGCCACACACATGTGACCACCA
>NW_027850825.1:0-260 GCF_054177405.1 Leptonychotes weddellii
CCACCCCACACCCAGCAGCTCTGTGCACATGTTCCTAGAGCAGTTTGCATGCAGCTTCTAGGAGCAGGGATGGGCAACAAGGACTCTGTTCTCCAAATGTCAGGGACCCGTGTTCTGGTTGTAGGTTGCCGCTCCTGATCACAGAGCTGCAGACACAGAGGCAGCAGCTGTTGCTGTGGTACTTCTTTATCTTGTTGCAAGTCCCTCCCTTCCAGCATAAGTTACTTCCAGGGTATTTAAAGAACTGGCACTTTGATCAC
>NW_027850826.1:0-260 GCF_054177405.1 Leptonychotes weddellii
CCTAGCTCTCCAAGTGGGAGCCGGATCACAAGGCTTTTTTGGGATGGTGGTTAAGCGCTGCGTTTCAGGAGCAGGGTTTTGTAAACAAGCCTCCCCTGGCAGGGGCTGTTGCTGTTCTTGGCTGGCCTGGCTAACCATCGCAGAGAAGTAAAGATGTAATTATTGCAGCCTGGCTGCCAGGGGTGGGGGCGGCAGGCACCGGCTCTTCGTGCACTAGCAGGTGAGACCGGGCTGGGGAGGGTGCCCCAGCCCACCTGGCC
>NW_027850827.1:0-260 GCF_054177405.1 Leptonychotes weddellii
TAATTAAAAGGGTATCAATAAGAGGGTTTTTAAAATTATGCTGTGTGGGCTTGAAGCACTAAGGGCAAAAGTGTTTGCCGTGAATTACCTGTGGGAGAGATCAAGGGCTCTTACTTATAACTGTGTTTTGCAGTTGGCCGAGGCCTCCTGGAATTCAGTGCGAAGGGCATGAAGAGCACAGTCTCGCAGATGGAGTCCCAGAGAGGGTGGGGCTTTTCAGCCCACCGCCAGCAGAGAAACTTTCTAGATTTGAGGGTTGA
>NW_027850828.1:0-260 GCF_054177405.1 Leptonychotes weddellii
ACAGATGTGTCTGTGGGGAGCAGCGGGGATCCACCCTCTTGGTTCTGGAGCCCACAGCTCAGAAATCAAGGTGCGGCCAGAGCCGGCCTCCCTCCCTGGCCTTGACGGGAGCGCCCTGCCTGCCTCCTCAAGCCTCCGGCCAGCCCGCCAGGCTCTGCCCATGAGTCCACACACTCCTCTGTGGGGACACGGCCAACCCTGAGGGTACAACAGTCTCATCTTGAGGTTCTTAACTAAATCTGCAAAGACCTGATTTCCAA
>NW_027850829.1:0-260 GCF_054177405.1 Leptonychotes weddellii
ACGTCAGGGAGATCAGCTTTAATGCCTGCTTGTCACAGATGTTCTTTATTAAACTCTTCATTGTCATGGAATCCTCAGTGCTGTTGGCCATGGCCTTTGGTCGTTTTGTGGCCATCTCTAATCCACTCAGGTATGCCACCATTTTAACTGATTCCAGAATAGCTCAAATTGGAGTGGCAATTGTCATCAGGGGGACACTAAGGCTGACACCAGTGGTTGCACTTCTTAAAAGACTGTCCTTCTGCCACAGCCACGTGCTC
>NW_027850830.1:0-260 GCF_054177405.1 Leptonychotes weddellii
ACCTCACACCAGTCAGAATGGATAAAATTAACAAGTCAGAAAGGACAGATGTTGGTGGGGATGCAGAGAAAGGGGAACCCTCCTACACTGTTGGTGGTAGTGCAAGCTGGTGCAGCCACTCTGGAAAACAGTATGGAGGTTCTTCAAAAATTTGAAAATAGAGCTTCCATCGATCCAGCAATTGTACTACTGGGTATTTACTCCAAAGATACAAATGTAAGGATCAGAAGGGGTACGTGCGGGGCACCTGGGTGGCTCAG
>NW_027850831.1:0-260 GCF_054177405.1 Leptonychotes weddellii
ATTGTATTGCCTGTAAAGTCCCTGTTTCTGTAGATTGTCACGGTTTCTGGTCTTTGTGACTCTTGGGTTCTCTCTTCAGTTACAGAATCCCCCTAAGTATTTCTTGCAGGGCTGGCTTGTTGGTCACATATTCTTTCAGTTTCTGCCTGTCCTGAAAGCTCTTTATCTCTCCATCCATTCTGAATGACAGCCTTGCTGGGTAAAGTATTCTTGGCTGCATGTTCTTTTCATTCAGTACCCTGAATATGTCTTGCCAGCCC
>NW_027850832.1:0-2043 GCF_054177405.1 Leptonychotes weddellii
GTCAACTAGAAAATTCCTCTGAATGAGGAGACTGGTAAGTAGGGGGAAAATTCAGCTTTTATTCCCTAGAAGGTTCTGAAGTGGACAGAACAAAGCATGCATAAAATTAACTGCAGGGGGGCGCCTGGGTGGCTCAGTCGTTAAGCGTCTGCCTTCGGCTCAGGTCATGATCCCAGGGTCCTGGGATCGAGCCCCACATAGGGCTCTCTGCTCGGCCGGGAGCCTGCTTCTCCCTCTCCCACTCCCCCTGCTTGTGTTCCCTCTCTAGCTGTCTCTCTCTCTCTCTGTCAAATAAATAAAATAAAAAATCTTTAAAAAAAAAAAAATTAACTGCAGGGCTTATTCATTCCATAACTGGAAGTCATGGGAACAAAAGGAACAGTGTAGAGAATATAGTCAATGGTATTGTAATAGTGCTATTTAGTGACAGATGGTAGCTAAGCTGGTAGTGAGCACAGCATAACCTACAGAGTTGTTGAATCACTATCTTGTACACCTGAAACTAATGCAACGTTGTGTGTCAACTATACTCAAATAAAAAAACAAATGCAAAACACAACAAAAAACGTCAGGGCCACTATGCCTGAGGCCAAGCATTTACTGCCTGTCCTCTTTTCTACCCATCAAGGAATGTGAAGCAAATAGTTTTATCCAGTCATCATCTAATAACTGTAAATGTCACAGATTGAATTAAGATATTTTAATGACATTATTTTAAGAAATACTTAACCAATAAATTAGAAAACTTGTATGAAATGAAAAGTTTTTAAAAGCAAACATAAAGTTGTGGGGCACCTGGTGGTTCAGTCGGATAAGGGGCCGACTCTTGATTTTGGCTCAGGTCATGGTCTCAGGGTCGAGATCAAGCCCAAGTTGGGTTCTGGGATCAGCGGGGAGTCTGTTTCTCTCCCTCTCTCTCTGCTCCCCCTGCTCTCTCTCTCAAATAAATAAATAAATCTTAAAAACAAACAAACACACAAACAACAACAACAAAGTTGTAACATTCTGACTCAAGAATTAATATAAAGCCCCGATACTATACCCACTGAAGTAATTGAATGAGTGGTTAAAAGTCTTCCCAGGTAGAAAACTCCTGTCATGCATGACTTTATCAGAAAATCCTACCAAAATTTCAAGAAATAATTCTGAGTGCACATATACATTTCCAAAGAATAAAAAAAGTGAGAACATTTCTCATCTCATTTTGAGATTTATGAGTTTTATACATTACCTTTATACCAAAACCCTAAGAACAAGACAAGAAATGAAAATCTGCAGGCCAAATTTACACATTAACTTAGAGACAGTAGTCCAAAACAGAATGCTGGCAAGGCAATCTATGTATCCATGTACTGATATATTGATTTAATAAAAACTGTGGGTTTATCCTAGAATCCAAATTTGATTTAGCATTACAAAAAAATATGTGAACAGAATTTACCATATATTTGGATTAATAAGAAAAAATTAATAAGAAAAAATAAGAAAAAAAATTTTTATCTGAATAGATGCAGAAAAAACATTTAATAAAGTCCATTCATATTGAATACACTTAGCCTGTCAGAGGAAGACACTCTTAGCTGAAGTGGACCTCTGGTCAGGTCAGTCCACTCCGCTCCTGCCTCACTGATGTTCATTCTCCCTGTGGAACAAGTTGGTCAGGAAGCCTTGGTACATTCATGGCTTTTAAAGATATCAGAAAGACACCAGAGGTGGTGATCCACAGAATTAGAATTACTCTAACCAGCCATGACATAAAATCCTTGGAGAAGGTATGTGCTGACTTACCTTCAGGTGCACAAAGGAGAAGAATCTCCAAAGAGAAAGGACCGCTTCAGATGCCCACCAAGACTCTGAGAATCACACAAGAAAAACTCCCTGTAGCAAGGTCCTAAGACTTGGGATTGTTTTCATGTCAGGACCCACAAGTGAATCATTGACAGTCCCCATGCTTCTAAGATTGTTAAGCAGATTGCCTCCCTCAATATTGAGTCAGGAGCTGAGGTTGAAGTCACCTTTGCAGATGCTTAGATCAAATTTTTT
>NW_027850833.1:0-260 GCF_054177405.1 Leptonychotes weddellii
ATCGGAAAAGCCATTGATGGTCTTGCAGGTAAGTCGGATACATTAAGCGGTATTATTAATACAGTTATGGCAAGTCAGGTAGCTAAAACGAAGGGTTCGTCCGATAAAAACTTGTAATCATTTTTAAGCCCCAAACGGAAAACATAATAATGGCAGACACTCAAAACCAAGCCAATACAGACAATGAGAACAACCAAGCCCATGACTTGAATCAAGCTGATCAAGCCGATCAAGCGGTAGCGTCAGGCAATGCTTATGAG
>NW_027850834.1:0-260 GCF_054177405.1 Leptonychotes weddellii
CAAAAATATAGTTATATTGTACATAATTTATACATAAATGAACATATATTGTAGACATATGCTTTTTTTTTTTTTTAAAGATTTTATTTATTTACTTATTAGAGAGCAAGCGAGAGAGAAACAGCATGAGAGAGGAGAGGGTCAGAGGGAGAAGCAGGCTCCCCGCTGAGCCAGGAGCCCGATGTGGGACTCGATCCCAGGACCCTGGGATCATGACCTGAGCCGAAGGCAGTCGCTCAACCGACTGAGCCACCCAGGCG
>NW_027850835.1:0-260 GCF_054177405.1 Leptonychotes weddellii
ACTCAGGAAACTATAGAATACTCATGAAAGAAATTGAAGAAGACCAAAGAAAAGGAAAAACGTTCCATGCTCATGAATTGGAAAAACAAACATTGTTAAAATGTCTATGCTACCTAGATCAATCTATACATTTAATGCAATCCCTATCAAAATATCATCAAATTTTTTCACAGAACTGGAACAAATAATCCTAAAATTTGTTGGAACCAGAAAAGATCCCAAATAGTCAGAGGAACGTTGAAAAAGAAAACCAAAGCTGG
>NW_027850836.1:0-260 GCF_054177405.1 Leptonychotes weddellii
CACTGTTTCGTTTTACTTTTTAATGTGGCTACTAAAAAATCTTTAATTACAACTGTGGCTCATTTCACTTCTGACAGCAGTCTATATTAGTTCAGTAATCTGAAACATACAAGAGACCTGAAACACTTGTAGCAATGTGATCACAAACATTCACAAGAATTTTTTCCTTTGGTACAAATCAGGTTTTGTGATAGATTAAGAAATAAAAGTAGCAGGGCGCCTGGGTGGCTCAGATGGTTAAGCCTCTGCCTTCCAGCTCA
>NW_027850837.1:0-260 GCF_054177405.1 Leptonychotes weddellii
AGAGAACTTTCTCTGGCTAGAAGCACAGACATGCAGCAGAAAGAGAAGTCAGGGAAATTCGGGGCATGAAAGGGACTCAGACCATCGTTGCTGGAGGGGCCACGTGGAGAGGAACATGGGCAGTCTCTGGGAGCCAAGGCTGGCCCCCACTGGAAACGAGGACCCCACCTGCGTTACTGAATTCAGCCAACGACCCGCATGCCCTTGATGTGGATTCACTCTCAGAGGCTCCAAAAGGAACGGCCCATCCACACCTTGAT
>NW_027850838.1:0-260 GCF_054177405.1 Leptonychotes weddellii
CTATCTCTGGTAAATATATCTTTAAGAAAAAAAAAAAAGCATATACCTACAACTTCTTTTCTTTTTTTTTAAAGATTTTATTTATTTATTTGAGAGAGAGAATGAGAGAGAAAGAGAGAGAGAGAGCACATGAGAGGGGGGAGGGTCAGAGGGAGAAGCAGACTCCCCGCCGAGCAGGGAGCCCGATGCGGGACTCGATCCAGGGACTCCAGGATCATGACCTGAGCCGAAGGCAGTCGCTTAACCAACTGAGCCACCCA
>NW_027850839.1:0-260 GCF_054177405.1 Leptonychotes weddellii
ATATCTATATAGTGTAATTTTGGCAGGCTCAAGAAAGACCCACACATCCAAAGAAGTGGGTCTCACCAATAGCTTGAATTTCTTTAGGAAGGTGTAATGGTTAATTTTATGTGTCTTGACCAGGACATGGGGTGCCCAGATATTTGGTCAAACATTATTCTGGGTGTTTCTATGGGAGTGTTTTTGGATGCAAGTATCAATTGAATTGGTAGACCAAGTAAAGCAGGTTGTCCCCACCCCACACCCCAATGTAGGTGGGC
>NW_027850840.1:0-260 GCF_054177405.1 Leptonychotes weddellii
CTTCTTACACTCTATACACAAAGGGCACTTATCTTCTTCCAAGAGAGTTATCATTGAATTGTCATCTGCTCCTGGCATCCAGTTTAATGTCCATGTATTGGACTCTCAAGCTTTGTCTATGTATTGCTTGTTGTTATCTATATCAGGATATTATTTGTATCAGTCCATCTGCCAAAAAACCCCTATGTGGTTCTTCTTGTTACATTCATGAACTAAATATACACATTACACAGTATATCCAAGGAATTGGAATTTCAGCA
>NW_027850841.1:0-260 GCF_054177405.1 Leptonychotes weddellii
AAGAACTGCTTGTTTGGCAGCTATGACTGAAGCAGTTCTTCCAGTGTTACTGGTTCACAAGTCTGGCCTCTGAACTTCTTGTCCCTGATGTTTCTCACGGCGCTGTGCACAGGAGGCCCTCAGTAAGTGTGTGCTCTTGAACCAGCAAATGCCAAACAGCAGTGTCATCACAGAAGTGAGACTTTATACGGTGAACACATCAGTTGCTGCAGTTTTTAGCACTATCGAATTCTGCATAAGCATAGCTGCCTAATTTGACC
>NW_027850842.1:0-260 GCF_054177405.1 Leptonychotes weddellii
CCCACAAAGAAGGAAACAAAAGTCACTCCCAAAGTTACTAGAATGCACCCTGTAGGCTCCCTGTCAGTGTTTATTCTGTGCACAGAAAGGTAGGACCGCATAGTGGTAAAGAGACAGACTTAACATCATGTCTGTCCTTAGAGCTGGGTGATTGTCCACAAGTTCCTTAATGTCTCTAAACCTCAGTCTTCTCATCTGTTGCAGGGGAATAATAGGGCACCTGAGTGGCTCAGTCAGTTAAGTGACTGCCTTCGGCTCAG
>NW_027850843.1:0-2043 GCF_054177405.1 Leptonychotes weddellii
GGTTGGTGGGAATGCAAGTTGGTACAGCCACTTTGGAAAACAGTGTGGAGATTCCTCAAAAATTTAAAAATAGAGCTACCCTATGACCCAGCAATTGGAGTCCTGGGTATTTACCCCAAAGACACAGATGTAGTGAAAAGAAGGGCCATATGCACCCCAATGTTCATAGCAGCAATGTCCTCAATAGCCAAAGTGTGGAAAGAGCCGAGATGTCCTTCAACAGATGAATGGATAAAGAAGAGGTGGTCCATATATACAATGGAATATTACTCAGCCATCAGTAAAAATGAATACCCAACTTTTACATCACCAATAATGGGACTGGAGGAGATTATGCTAAGCGAAATAAGTCAAGCAGAGAAAGTCAATTATCATATGGTTTCACTTATTTGTGGAACATAAGGAATAGCATGGAGGACATTAGGAGAAGGAAGGGAAAAATGGGGGGGGGAATGGAGGAAGAGATGAACCATGAGAGACTATGGACCTGAGAAACAAACAGGGTTCTAGAGGGGAGGGGGAAGGGGGGATTTGTTAGCCCGGTGATGGGTATTAAGGAGGGCACATACTGCATGGAGCACTGGGTGTTATATGAAAACAATGGATCATGGATCACTACATCAAAAACTAATGATGTATTGTACGGTGACGAACATAATATAATAAAATTAAGAACTACAGAAAAAAAAAAGAAATGAATAAAGATGAAGATAAGAACCACAAAAAAAAAAGAAACAAAAATTATAAAGCAAAGGAAATAAATCAATAAATTGGGATTTATACAAAATTATGAATTTTGCATGTCAAAGGACATAGTTAATGAAGTGAAAATGTAAGCCAGATCATGGAAAAAGCATTTGCAAACAGATGTCTGATAAATAACTGATATGCAGAATATATAATTATACAGTATAACAATGAGACAAAAAAACTTAATTTAACAAATAGACTCACTTTTTTTCAATAAATTTGCTTATTTCTCTAAAGAATTGTGTATAGAATTGTTAAATCAATATCTTATACACCTCAAATATAGCATTTTGTACTTCAATAAAAATTGTACTCACATGAAATTATATATTAAAAGTTTTCTTTTTTCCAAATTTATTGACAAATAATTGACATATAAAAATGTCAATATTTAAAGTGTACAATGTGATGATTTGCTATACATATCCATTATGGAATGATTACCAAAATCAAAATAATAAATATATCCATTATTTCATATAGTTAACAGTTAACTCGTGTGTGTGTGTGTGTGTGTGTGTGGTTAAAAACACTTATAGTCTACTCTCAACAACTTTCAAATCTATGCTACGATATTACTAAATACAGTCACCATGCTATACATTAGCTCTCCAGTACTAGCTTGTACCCTTTGACCTACATCTCCCTAGTTTCCTCTCTTTAAGATCCTGACAACCACAGTTGTAAGTCTCTGTTTTTTATGAAATTTCTTTTCTTTTTCTTTTTAGATTCCACATGTAAGAGATACCAGACAGTATTTGCCTTTCTCTGACTTATTTTACTTAATGTCCTCCAGTTTCATCCATGTTGTCACAAACGGCAAGGTTTTCTCCTTTTTTTTATTATGTTATGTTAATCACCATACATTACATCATTAGTTTTTGATGTAGTGTTCCATGATTCATTGTTTGCGTGTAACACCCAGTGCTCCATTCAATACATGCCCTCTTTAATACCCATCATCAGGGTAACCCATTCCTCCACCCCCCCCAGAACCCTCAGTTTGTTTCTCAGAGTGCATAGCCTCTCATGGTTCGTCTCCCCCTCCAATTCCCCCCCCTTCATTTTTCCCTTCCTACTATCTTCTTTTTTTTAATGTATAATGTATTATTTGTTTCAGAGGTACAGGTCTGTGATTCAGCAGTCTTACACAATTCACAGAGCTCATCATATCACATACCCTCCCTAATCTCTATCACCCAGCCACCCCATCCCTCCCACCCCCCACCACTCCAGCAACCCTTAGTATGTTTCCTGAGATTAAGAATTCCTCATATCAGTGAGGTCATATGA
>NW_027850844.1:0-260 GCF_054177405.1 Leptonychotes weddellii
CTGTTCCTTTTTTGTTTTTTTTAATTTGACCAAATCATTTTCTACCTTCTGCCACCGTAGTAAAAAAAAAAAAAAAAAAAAAAAGGCCGATACTGGCAGCAGAATTGCAATACATCTGTAATAGTCTGAGGGACAGTGAATTTAATGGAAAATCTTCAAATTCACTGTTGAGGTTAATAAGCCTAAAATATGGGCGCCTGGGTGGCTCAGTTGGTTAAGTGACTGCCTTCGGCTCAGGTCATGATCCTGGAGTCCCGGGA
>NW_027850845.1:0-260 GCF_054177405.1 Leptonychotes weddellii
AGCAGGAGCCAGCTGGGGAGTCTCCTGTTTTCAGGATCGTCCCCCATACTTGGACTTTGTCAAACAGCATGAGTAGCTTGGCTCGCGCCACTCTGTGGTAGTAAGAATAATGCCCTCCCCCAAAGACGTCCACATCCTAATCCCTGAAGTCTACAAATATGCTATTTTTCATGGCAAAAGGGACTTTGCACATGCAGTTAAGGATCTTAAAAGGAAGTGATTACCCTGAATTATCTGAATTGGGTCCAATGTAATCACAA
>NW_027850846.1:0-260 GCF_054177405.1 Leptonychotes weddellii
GTCCTATAGACCACCACGTGGGAGTACACACTGATTTCACGGGACCCCATCCGCAGGGGCGCACCTTCAGGAGGACAATCATCTTAGCGTCTTTGTCCAGGACCAGGGCAACTCTCAACTTCTGGTCCTCCCTGTATTAACCAACACCTTGTCTACAGTTACTTCTGTGTGCTGATCCGGAGACAAACCCGGGTTGGCCCGATGAACTCTACTCACGGCTTTCTGGCACTTGGTTGCTAAGTAGTCAGCACCCCCTTAAA
>NW_027850847.1:0-260 GCF_054177405.1 Leptonychotes weddellii
AAAAGAAACCAAAAAAATAAATTTTACAATACCCTGTTCACCTGGGACGCCTGCGTGGCTCAGTTGGTTAAGTGTCTGTCCTTGGCTCAGGTCATGATACCAGGGTCCTGTGATCGAGCCCTGTGCTGGGCTCCTTGTTCAGCAGGGAGCTTGCTTCTCCCTCTCCCTCTGCCCCTCCCCCTGCTTGTGCTCTCTCTCTCTCTCTCTCTCTGACAAATAAATAAACTCTTTAAAAAAAAATACCCTAGGGCGCCTGGGTG
>NW_027850848.1:0-260 GCF_054177405.1 Leptonychotes weddellii
ATTGGGCGAAATGGGGGTGACAGTGGGGGTAGGGAGAGAAGGGGGGACCAAGGGAGGGTATGGGTGTATGGGGGGCTCTTGGCACAGGTGGTAAACTGGCTGTCAGATTGCCAGGCCCCCAGAGGGTCCTCCCAGACCAAGATCTCAAATAGACCTCCTCCTCCACAGCCCCCTCCCCAGGCCCTTCTGCCAGGGGTAGCCTTTGCCAATTGCCTACAACTGATGTGGGCACCGAGGCGCCCGTTTATCTCTCCACCCAC
>NW_027850849.1:0-260 GCF_054177405.1 Leptonychotes weddellii
CAAAGGTAACATATGCTAAAAGCAGCTATCAGGTCCAATGCACGATGAAAGAACAGGTTTTGTGAACTGCCCAGAACCACAAAGCTTAAATGGAGGCGCTGACTCTTGATTAAGGTCTCCTGACCCAAAGTCTAACGTCTTGTCAATTCTATCAGGTTACCTCTCTCTCCTGTACTTTATAATTCAGCCTTAAATTTTATTTTATTATTTTTTTTTTTATTTTTTTTTTTTTAAAGATTTTATTTATTTATTTGACAGAG
>NW_027850850.1:0-260 GCF_054177405.1 Leptonychotes weddellii
AAGAGTCTTGTCCTCCGGATTGGGACCACTGCCCCTGAGGATACAGAAATCCTTTAGTCCGGAGCAGTTCAGGGCTGCCAAGGCTACTTATTTCATTGACTTACCCATCCTCTTCTGCCTCCAAATTAGGGTGGGCAGGAGGTTAGAACTGCGGTGTGTTTACCTGCAGGAAGGCTGGAGGGATGGGCAAGGTAGCACAAACTTGAACACATTCCACTAGACTTTGTTCTTCTTTAGAGATAGCAGCTCCTGTGCACTGG
>NW_027850851.1:0-260 GCF_054177405.1 Leptonychotes weddellii
CTGATTTGTAAATGCATATATTAGGTTTGTGTTACTTGCCTCAAAAATGATAAAATTTTTAGTTGGTGTTGGTCCTATGCCTTAATGATACTATAATTAAAAATCCAAACTTCTTCCATATGATAGTCCTACAAATATATAGCCTTATATGCTCTAGACCACTACATTTTCCACTCCACTTGACCTTCTCTATCCTGGGCTAAAATTCAAAGGACTTTCAATAGCTCAGTTCATGGCATAGCTTGCATTCTTTTAACCTA
>NW_027850852.1:0-260 GCF_054177405.1 Leptonychotes weddellii
AGCACAAGTAGGCAGAGGGAGAAGGAGAAGCAGGCTCCCCGCTGAGCACAGAGCCCAACGCGGGGCTCCATCCCAGGACCCTGGGATCATGACCTGAGCTGAAGGCAGACACTTAACTGAGCCACTCAGGTGCCCCTGGATTTCTGTTTTTGGAAGACATAGAATTTTCACACCTAACACGGTGAGAACGAAATCCACACGTCCACTCCAAACTACTTATCTTTACTTCAGCAACTGAGACCATTTGTAATTGGATGCTA
>NW_027850853.1:0-260 GCF_054177405.1 Leptonychotes weddellii
CAGAATGCCCTGGGTCCCAGGGACATACCTTACTGGTGATGGCTGCTTTGACATCCTTGTACCTCAGCGTGTAGATGAGAGGGTTGAGGACAGGGGTGAGGACAGCATACACCACATTGCCCATGATGTGAAAGTCGAGGGGCAGGGCAGCCCTAGAGGCCACATAGGCTATGGCAATGGATGAGTAGTAGGTGCCAACCACCAGGAGGTGGGAGCCGCAGGTGGAGAAGGCTTTCGAGCGTCCTTCTCGGGAGCTGATG
>NW_027850854.1:0-2043 GCF_054177405.1 Leptonychotes weddellii
AGCAGGGGGGCTGTGTAACTGCATGGGTCACATGCTCAAGAAGCTGGCTCTGCTCCCAGCTTCAGGGAGTCTGTGCATTTAGCTCCTGAATTTTCAGGGGCTCAGTCTTTCCTATTAACGCCCTTTCATCAAAATAAAAACCAGAGCAGGCTGGGTTTCAGTTTATGCTGTAATACTTGCACATGCAAGTTTAAACTTTGGGTTTGGGGTCAGCAGTCTTTGTCTCCGGCTACAACAGAGACGGGGATTTTTAGGGTAGTCCTGGAAGCTTTCTGCTCCCTTTCCCAAACTGGGCATGATGTTATAAAATCATGAGTAATAGATTCATTCAAAATGCAAGGAAGAGCAATGATTTTCATGGAAAAGAATGAAAATTTCCATGAACTCTTCCACACAAGGTGCTATTTAGAAATGACTGAAATGGATACTTTTCTCAGTGATATATGTCAACATATTGTACAAATTGATCAATAGAAATCATTTAGATTTTGTGATTTTATAGGGTCTTCTGTATCAGGTACTCAGACAGTAAGCTCTTATGTCACCTCAGATTCACTAATTTAGGAATAATGAGCTCCACCAAGTCACATATGCTCTAAAATCCTTCCTTTATTCATGCATAAAATAAAAGCACTTATTTGCAGGGTGTTATCTTACTGAAATAGAAAATAAATGTTATAAGATGAGTGCCTAAACTTCAATAAAATTATTTTATTATATTTGTATTTCCAGGAGTGGAAAAGGTGATTACAGACTTTAAAAAATATTACGTTCTCTTTACATTTCTTTGAACGAGAGACACCTATAGGTAACTAAAAAATTTAGTAATCTCTTTCTGTTTGTTGACCACCATTGAATTTTTCGAGCATTTTCCATTTGGTTATTTACATTTAATTTATATGCTAGTTGCTAGGGGATTTGGTTTCCCAGGGTATTGGATATGGGCGTCTCTGTCTTTTGCCCCAGTGGCTTCTTCGTAGAGCTTTTTACCAGAAAAGGACTTTCTGGGAAGAAAAGGGGCAAGAAAAGCAAGTGAAATGAAAGCCCTGATGGGTCTAATTTTAGGAGGGGAAAAAAGTGCTGTAACATAAATCTGAAAGTCTGAAAATGTGCAAAGGCTGCTTTGGGGGCAAATGCCCGCCCCAGGGAAGGCTGGGGTGCAGGCCCAGCTGCAGTTTGGGTGCAGGCTGCAGATCACCAGGGAGCACTGTGCCTCCACCGCACACAGGTAGGTGGCTGAGTCTTCCAGTTGGGAGTCTGTGAGGTGGAGGGTGCTGGACTGTTCCTTAGCATTCACTGTGCAGTTTAGCCTTCCACTCTGCTTCATCCCCGAAGCTATGTAAAACAGCCGAGTGAGGCCACCGCCTCCGAAATTCTGTTGGAACCACTGCACACTGTCTGGAGTGCTAGAAAAATTGCACTTCAGAGTAGAGCTGGCTCCCTCCTGGAGGCTCAGGGCTGAAGGGCTCTGCTCCACCTTCATCGCTCTCACCCCTGTGTGGGACGAGAAGAACATACACAAATGATATCTCCGGGGAGTCACTGATGCAGTTTTAAAACATGTAAAAATTCCCACAACACACCCTTGAGGATGTAAGAACATCTAAGAGCTCAGTGTCAGCTTCCCCCACCACTATGGGCTATGGACCACTCCCCAACACCCATCTGGAACGCCCACACTCACAGCAAACTTGAACGCACAGGAGCCCCAGCAGAGCTCGCCAGTGTCTCCTCATGATTCCTTGTCTAGCTAATGAGGTGCCTTCACCCCTACTCTGCAGAGAGTAGAGTCTTGGATCCAGAGAAACTGTATTCTTACAACCAATCCATTCCACCAGAATCACTGAGCACCAATCACACCTCAGCCCTGTCATTCACAGAACTCGAGACTCCAACCACAGTGGCTCAGGACACTGCACAGTAATCTCTCCAAAACTGTGCTTGCCAACAGTGCAGAGAGACAGGGTCATAATTTCCAATATAGGAAGATATAAGGGGTTTTTTTTTCTTAAAACACTTTATGTAAGAAATTTGTGGGTTAGT
>NW_027850855.1:0-260 GCF_054177405.1 Leptonychotes weddellii
ACAGATGTGTCTGTGGGGAGCAGCGGGGATCCACCCTCTTGGTTCTGGAGCCCACAGCTCAGAAATCAAGGTGCGGCCAGAGCCGGCCTCCCTCCCTGGCCTTGACGGGAGCGCCCTGCCTGCCTCCTCAAGCCTCCGGCCAGCCCGCCAGGCTCTGCCCATGAGTCCACACACTCCTCTGTGGGGACACGGCCAACCCCGAGGGTACAACAGTCTCATCTTGAGGTTCTTAACTAAATCTGCAAAGACCTGATTTCCAA
>NW_027850856.1:0-260 GCF_054177405.1 Leptonychotes weddellii
GGCTTATATTTGAGACTATTCTTACTTCTTGACAAAGGCCTGTATTGCTATATACTTCCCTCTTAAGACTACCTTTATTCCATCCCAAAGGTATTGGACTGTCATGTTTTCATTTTCATTTGCTTCTGTGTAGTGTTTTGTTTTTTTTTTATTCCTTCTTTTATTTCCTGGTTAACCCATTCACTTTTTTTTTTTTTTTATTATTATTTTTTTTATTCTTATGTTAATCCCCATACATTACATCATTAGTTCTAGATGAA
>NW_027850857.1:0-260 GCF_054177405.1 Leptonychotes weddellii
ACACTTCCAATGAGACCCTTGACTATCCCTCGTTTTATTTTCCGATCTCTTCCAAGAAATGATTTAAAACCTGTTCTTAAAACAGCAGCTTAACAAACACCTTGAGAATTCATTTTAACGGGCAAGGCATTGCCTCACTTCAGTTTTCTCAAATGAAATCTCGAAAACCGGCTGATCCAGACCGGGCACGTGCCGTGGGTAGCTGGAGCTCCTGCAATTCATCCCTGAAAATCCGGGCTTGCAAGTGTCTTGGGCCAAGC
>NW_027850858.1:0-260 GCF_054177405.1 Leptonychotes weddellii
ACAGCATATATAAAACTCCTCAGGCAGAACATAGATTGTTTGATTTAAGGAAAAGCAAAAAAAAAAAAAAAAAAAAAAAGTCTGTATTTTTCAAGCACAAGCAGCTAAGAGGAATAGTAGGAGAGAAGGAATAAGCACTGTAAAGAGCTCAAAGTATGTGGACCACTGCAGACCTTAATATGGACTTGGATTAGGATTCAAGGGGGGAGGAAATACTAAATGAATGGAGGCATGAAAGAAATGACAGCTGAAAAGGCAAA
>NW_027850859.1:0-260 GCF_054177405.1 Leptonychotes weddellii
CAGCAACTGACAATTCCACAAAATGGAGAGATTTTAATTTGAAGTGACACAATAAAAATCCTTCCCCGTTACTTCAGAACTCAGCGAGGAGGCTCTGAAGAAGCCCCAGGAGCCGGTTGCTCAGGAAGGAGGGAGGCGGCGTCCTCCCCGCCGCACACCCCCCACCCCGCCCCCGCCCGCCCTGAGCAGGGACAGGCCCACCCGGCGCACTGAGCCTGCTTTCGGAGAGGGTGCCGAGGGCCACACACATGTGACCACCA
>NW_027850860.1:0-260 GCF_054177405.1 Leptonychotes weddellii
TAATTAAAAGGGTATCAATAAGAGGGTTTTTAAAATTATGCTGTGTGGGCTTGAAGCACTAAGGGCAAAAGTGTTTGCCGTGAATTACCTGTGGGAGAGATCAAGGGCTCTTACTTATAACTGTGTTTTGCAGTTGGCCGAGGCCTCCTGGAATTCAGTGCGAAGGGCATGAAGAGCACAGTCTCGCAGATGGAGTCCCGGAGAGGGTGGGGCTTTTCAGCCCACCGCCAGCAGAGAAACTTTCTAGATTTGAGGGTTGA
>NW_027850861.1:0-260 GCF_054177405.1 Leptonychotes weddellii
AGATGGCGGAGGAGTACGAGACCTGGATTTCGTCTCCTCTCAGGAATTCAGCTGGATAGGAATCAAACCATTCTGAACACCTACAAACTCAACAGGAGATCGAAGAAAAGAAGAGCAACAACTCTCTCATCAGAAAAGCGACCACTTTCTGGAAGGTAGGACGTGCGGAGAAGTGAATCCGAGGCGATATTCGGGAGGAAAGACGGCGGGGGAGGGGCCTCCATCGGCCGCTTCTGGCAAGTGATAGAACCACGGAGCAC
>NW_027850862.1:0-260 GCF_054177405.1 Leptonychotes weddellii
AAAAATTAATGGAGAGATGAAGAAGGACACTATAGCATAATAGAAGTGTCTATCCAACAAGAAGATCTAACAATTGTAAATATTTATGCCCCTAACTTGGGAGCAGCCAATGTATAAACCAATTAATAATAAAATTATAGAAACTCATTGATAATAATACAGTAATACTAGGGGACTTTAACACCCCACTCACAGCAATGGACAGCTCATCTAGGCAGAAAATCAACAAGGAAACAAGGGCTTTGGATGACACACTGCAC
>NW_027850863.1:0-260 GCF_054177405.1 Leptonychotes weddellii
AGAATCTAAACAGTGGGAAAGTTTGACATCTGAGTGCAGAGTGCTCCTAATCGAGTCTTTAGCTACTATGGAGGCAGACAGCAGACCTGAGCTGCAGGAGAAAGCATCATTACTGAAGAAAACACTTGAAAATCTGGAATAAATTAGAAGGGGAAGAAAGAAACAAGTGCCATGTTCATTGGGGGTTGAAATGGTGGTATTCTTTGAAAAACCAAGTGGGGAAAAGTAAAGATTAATCTGTAGCATGCATCATTCCTTGG
>NW_027850864.1:0-260 GCF_054177405.1 Leptonychotes weddellii
AGAGAACTTTCTCTGGCTAGAAGCACAGACATGCAGCAGAAAGAGAAGTCAGGGAAATTCGGGGCATGAAAGGGACTCAGACCATCGTTGCTGGAGGGGCCACGTGGAGAGGAACATGGGCAGTCTCTGGGAGCCAAGGCTGGCCCCCACTGGAAACGAGGACCCCACCTGCGTTACTGAATTCAGCCAACGACCCGCACGCCCTTGATGTGGATTCACTCTCAGAGGCTCCAAAAGGAACGGCCCATCCACACCTTGAT